>NC_142776.1:36558891-36713891 GCF_988280905.1 Pimephales promelas
TTAGATTATTTAAAAATGTTCTGTACTTGATAAAGAGGTTATTTTTATTGACTGATCACTCTCGTTCTTTGGGGAACCAAAAATGGTTCTTCTACAGCAATGGCATCAATGCAAAAAACCCTTTTGGAAAGTACATTTTTAAGAGTGTACACTACATTTTGAAAGTGATATATATATATAGGATGGGAGACAGCATTCTAACAAAATTACGCATTTTACCTTTAAAGGGATAGTCACCCTAAAATGAAAGTTAAGTCATCATTTACTCACCCTGGTGTTTTTCTAATGCAATATGCGGTAGAGTTTTTTTTTTTTTTGGACCACAGAAGGGGATTTTTTTATGTCCTGCTCACGCTCTTCCATATAATGGCAGTTAATGGCGACCAGCTTCAAGGTTTTTATAAATAAGACTCAAAAGTATCACAGATCTGGTGTTACATGTGTCGTATATTCCAATTGTTCTGAGGGTTACGATAGGGTTTGGTGAAAAACAAACCTAAGTTGTATGTATTATTTAACGAAAATCCACACATTGGCTGTTTAATATGCTACATGAAATACAGTTGTATATAGTTGAATATCTCCAGACTGATACAGATGTGAATGAACACGATAACCTTTTTGTTTTTGTGAAAACAACTGGTGTTGTCACCTCAGAGAATAAAGTACATGGATTCTATTTTATGTTTCAAAGTTTAAAGTTAAAAGTCCCCCAGTGGTAAAAATCCAGCGTGTAACCAATCAAGTCAACGTGTGATTGTCAACCAGTGGATCTCTGAGCTGAGTGAGTGAGTGGAGGCAGGGCTCATTTGCATATTCATAGAACCACATACACTAAATGAGGCAAAGGTTTCGAGTTACATTTAAGATATTTTAAGGGATGAAGATTTTTTTTTCAACATGAATATGTAAAAATATTAGTTTTAAGGGATAAATGTATTATTTTAAGTGATAAAATTACGTAAAATGTACGAAACGTGTCGCATTGGATCGTTCTGTGATACAAAGCTTGATGCTGGTTGCTATTGACTGCCATACGGACGATCGTGAGTGGGACATTTGCTTATGAATCTTCCCCTTTAGTGGTTCAAAAAAGACAGTAGGGCGAATGGCATTAGAACAACACCAGGGTGAGTAAATGAGGACTCAACTTTCATTTCAGGGTGCACTCCCTTTAAGGGGGAGTCAGTGGCTTTAATGACAGCCATCAGCAAGAGAGGTTAAATATCCGGCGAGTGTAGAAACACAGACGAAGAAGCGACTCTTCGGACTCCCACACCGACACTCCACGTCCAAGGCCACTGAAAGTGCTTCGATCGCTCTTAAAACACTGCAGAACGCCACTCGTTCCTCATTAATTGCCTGTGTTGTTTTAGATCCATTGCTGTTGTCTTGGCAGCGGCAGGACGGTGAGCACGAGGACGCAGATAAAGTCATAGCTCTGGGGGAGATGAATAATACAACGCTACACTCGCTTAGAGACTGCCAAATGAAAATAAACGCATTTACAGTCGGTGAAACACTGAAGGACTGAAGGGCTGGTAGTGTTCACTTTTCACTATCACTATTCACTGTAAAAAATATTTTCAAGATTTGTTATCACAACATATTTTCTTTTGTCAAATCAACTTTATAATAATTTATTTAGTTCAGATAACTTATTATTTTGAGTTTCTGATGGTTAAATTAATCTACTTCATTGTATTAACTCACTTTTTCCAGTTCAATCAGCTTAAAATTTTAAGGCAACCCAGGTTACTTACTTTTTTTAAGTTAAACCAACAATATTTTTTTACAGTGTAGTAATCACAACATTTTTTCTTTTGTCAAATCAACTTAAATAATTTATTTAGTTCAGATAACATATAATTTTGAGTTTCTGATGGTTAAATTAATCTTCTTCATTGTATTAACTCACTTTTTCCAGTTCAATGAACTTAAAATTTTAAGGCAACAAGGTTACTTACTTTTTTAAGTTAAACCATCAATATTTTTTTACAGTGTGAAAAAAATGGAATAACCCATTAAACATCAAAGTATTATGCAATCATTCTAGACATTTCTCCTTGTATAGAACTTTTTTTGGCATAAAGGTTCTTTAAAGTTGAGTCAGAGTTCTAAATAGAACTAGAGATGCACCGATATGAAAATTTGGGCCGATACCGATAACCGATAATTCTTTATATTTGAAAGCCGATAACCGATATATTGGCCGATAAATCTTAATCCAAATTTTTATGCAATTTTTGAGAGCCTGATTATAAAAACAAGTCTCACCATTAAAGGCCATGTTCCAAACGCACAATTATAATGTTCCCAATATAACTTTATGAAGCCTTTTTATATATATATATATATATATTTACTTGCACAGATTAATAGTTCACCACAAGACTAATATGCGCTAACAAAGTAAATAGGGTCAATTTTGATTTCACAGGGACTTTAAAGTGTTCCATCAGTTGCTTCATATATAGAACCTTTTCAAATCATATCATCATGATTTAGTTTTAATTAATTATTCATTTGTATTAAAGGTTACGAATTAAACAGCTTGTAAACATACCTTATCGCATGAAAAAAAATTGAATAACCCATTAAACATCGAAGTATTATGCAATCAGTCAAGACATTTCTCCTTATATTTTTTGGCATAAAGGTTCTTTAAAGTTGAGTCAGAGTTCTAAATAGAACTAGAGATGCACCGATATGAAAATTTGGGCCGATACCGATAACCGATAATTCGTTATATTTGAAAGCCGATAACCGATATATTGGCTGATAAATCTTAATCCAAATTTCTATGCAATTTTTGAGAGCCTGCTTATAAAAACAAGTCTCACCATTAAAGGCCATGTTCCAAACGCACAATTATAATGTTCTCAATATAACTTTATGAAGCCTAAATGACAGGCTTAACTTTTGCACTTAACTGTATTTTCCTTTTTTTATATTATTCCAATCATATTTCAAGTAATTCAAAACCATCATGTTGAACAGTGCGCATCTGAAATGTCTCAGCTGAAGGAAATAATCCATTGTTTATTGGCTGTAATATATCCGCCACATTTTGTTACCGGGCCGATAACGATAACATTAAACATTAACATATATCAGCCGATACCAATATGGTGGCTGATATATAGTGCATCCAAGAGTTTAAGTGTTAAAGTTTATAACTGAACATTATTTAAAACTATAAATGCATATTAATGAAAAACGGTAACTGCCATGTTTAGGTCTTGATTTTTCTTCTGAATGTGAGGAATAAACTGAGATTCTGCTGACCTTGAATTATAAAGTGAGTCTGCTCGAATACAGCAGGATGTTGAAGTCTGCGAGCTGTGCATAATGCATACAATGCGTTTTATCATATCTCTCAATGCCATGCCATAAAGCTATATTTAAACTTCCACTTTAAATATTAGTGGAATGACGGGCCCCATGCAAATCTGTTATTATAGTAAATTTAATTCCACCATTAAGCTTTTCGAAAGCCTTTTTAATCATCCATTATTCATCAGTATTGTCACTTTCGCTCTTTTTGCTCCACTTAAAAGGTCATCATGTGGAATGAGTTAAGAAACGACTGCGTTCACAGCTGCACGTCAACCATTAGCTCACTAAACATTTGCATATTCTGTTCAGTCACTATTCCATATCAAAACAACAATGAGGTTGGCAACGTGATTAAACATAATTAAGACTTCATTAGAGGTCCTTTGTAAACACTTTCCTCCATAAGGCACTAACTTGCTGGTTTTGCTGATTGCTAATGTGCTTTTGAATAAGTTATACAAGCTGTGACTGCTTTTACCAACCAATTTCATTATTCAAAGAGCAAATGGCAGGTACGTTACGTTTTAACATCACAATGAAAAATGGCTCATTTTAAAGTGAGGATGAACACATTTACATGTCATCTAGGCCAGTTTGGTCTTCAGGAATTTGGCCCACCCATTCACTTTGAGAGAAGCATGATAGATCCCAGCTTACAAAGAATGTAATGCTATCGTTCCCATAAGTTATGAAAACATTATTAGTGAATTATTAATAAATGTTTAAAATGTCTATTTTTTTAAAGTTCCCCTATAATTGTATCCCTTAAAACTATATATATTTTTCCTTGAATTTCTTTTCTTCATGGCTTAAAATATCTTGAATGTAACTCGACACCCTTGCCTCATTTAGAATGCGCGGTTCTATGAATATGCAAATGAGCCCCGCCCCTTCACTCACTCAGCTCAGAGATCCACTGGTTGATGATCACACGTTGATCTGATTGGTTACAAGGGAGTTTGAACATTTAAAAAATGATCGTCCAACTAAAACATTTCAGAAAAACATTCCATGAATGATATAAATAACGTTTTAGTGCTAACGATTTGAGTAAGTTATTAAATAATAACTTTGTTTGTTCATAACTTTGAGAGAACATTAATGCAGAACGTTCTGATGACGTTCCCTGTTAGCTAGAATACTATTTTTTCTCAATCACCAGAAAAAATATACCAATATATCAAAATTGGTACTTAATTAAATAACCTCAAATGGCACCCAAAGTCTGTTTGTTGATGTGGATTGCACAGAATAAGGGAAAGAACATATGAGAAATGCAAATTATCTGAATTCATTCAGGGTCATCATCAATCAGCCAGGTATCAAATTGTGTTTAAAAGTTACCAGGTTGATTTTATGTTTTATCATTCTTTCTGAGAAGTAACTAATGGTGACTCATTCCACATAATTTTGTTTAATACGTTTAGTAGCAAGTAAATTACTGACGGTACCCATGAGAAGAACTATATGAACATTATTTTTCAAAGCTGCAAGGCTTGATTGTGATGATTACAATAAAATAATAACAAATTTAGCCACTTCAAGCAGCAAAATGGACTGTTTTTGTACAGCTAAATAAATTGATTTACATTAAAAAACCAGGAGGATATTCTGCTTTGTTGTTGTTGTTAAATAAAATTATTTCTTGGATGATCAGAAATTCTAATCGCAATCTGTGTCACTTATTTCTTGTGCATTGTTTGCTAGACTATATTTTCAATGTTTATTTTGAGATTTCAGATGGTCTCTAAATGGTACATAAACCATTTTACATGGCAGTCTTTGGGCAGAATAAGCTGTAAAGTGAACAAATAGAGTGGCACATTTCAGTGAAGATTGTTTTTATGCTTTACATACAGACTGTTATTGAAGGATAAGAGCAGTATTTTTTCCCAAAAGAAAACCAGCAAAGAGAACTGGGCGTTTTCATATTAGTCTTAAAAGCACTGCGGCAAAAAAACAAGAGGCAAGAATATGAAAAAATATTCTTAAACTATATATATATATATATATTTTTTTTTTTTAATATTTGATTAAAAAAAAATTATAAAACTGTTTTTGTTGCAGGAAGCTCTCACTTAAAATTATATGATACAATTTATGATATATTTCCCCTTTAGATACTCAACATGCAGATCTCCATCACAGAAGTATTATGAAAGCACGGCTTCTCTCTCACCATCATATTCTGTATCTCTCTCGCTCTTACTCACTCACTCTCACCTGGGGAAACCCCTCCCTCTCTCATTTCTCACCAAACACCAACTTTCTGAACGTCTCGAACCACCTTTTCTCTTTAAAATACACCATCTCTCTCTCTCTCTTTCTCTCGAGTCTCTTGTAAATGTCATAGTGGTTGTGGAAAAATGTATTGTTCCTTCACACATACAGCGGTGATGGACGGTCCAGCTCTCTGTTCTCTATAAATGAAACTAACCTTTACATAAGGCATCATAGTTGATGGCTCGGCAACCACATGAGGGGTTTTCATGAACTAGGCACATTTACTAGGCACTCTTAACAGTAACTACATTTCCACATTTGTCAAGAAAATGCGAGTGATGCTTGACCACTTCGATGCTAGGGGGATGTGTGTGGTTGTTAGGACATTTTTTACTAAGTTTCTAAGGTGTTCTAGTTGCTAGGGTGCTGTGGAAGGTTGCCAGGAGATTTTTACCAAGTTTTTAAGGTGTTCTAGTTGCTAGGGTGATGTGTGTGGTTGTTGGGACATTTTTATTACGTTTCTAAGGTGTTTTAGTTGTTAGGGGGCTGTGTGTGGTTGCTAGGACATTTCATCTGTGTTTTAGTTGATAGGGTGCTGTGTGTGGCCACTAGGGCATTTCTACAAAGTTTCTAAGGTGTTTTAGTTGCTAGGGTGGTGGGTGTGGTTGCTAGGACATTTCTACAAAGTTTCTAAGATGTTTTAGTTGCTAAGGTGCTGTGAGTGGTTGCTAGGACATTTCTACAAAATTTCTAAGGTGTTCTTGTTTCTAGGTGGTTGCTAGGGTGCTGTGGGAGGTTGCTAAGGCATTTATACAAAGTTTCTAAGGTGTTCTAGTTGCTAGGTGGTTGCTAGGGTGCTATGGGAAGTTGCTAGGGCATTTATACAAAGATTCCAATGTGTTGTAGGGTCCTGTGTGTGTTTTCTAGGGCATTTCTACTAAGCTTCGCTCTAAAGTGGTTGTTATTTCTATTATATACTGTGTGTTCTAAGTGGTTGTTATTTATATAAACTATATAAATAGTGTTGAGTAGTTGCTAGGGTTCTGATGGTGGTTTCTATGGCATTTCTACAAAGCTTTTTACAGTGTTCTAGTTACTAGGTGGTTTCTAGGGTGCATTGGGTGGTTGCTAGGGCATTTCTACAAAGTTTATACAGTGTTCTAGTCGCTAGGCGGTTTCTATGTTGCTGTGGGTGGTTGTTAGGGCATTTCCACAAAGTTTCTAAGGTGTTCTAGTTGCTAGGTGGTTGCTATGGTGCAGTGAGTGGTTGTTAGGGCATTTCCACAAAGTTTCTAAGGTGTTCTAGGTGCTAGGTGGTTGCTAGGGTGCAGTGGGTGGTTTCCAGGGCATTTCCACTAAGCTTCTAAAGTGGTTGTTATATCTATTATATACTGTATGTTCTAAGTGGTTGTTATTTATGTAAACTATATAAGGTGTGTTGAGTAGTTGCTAGGGTGCTGAGGATGGGCATTCCTTTGATGTTTATAAGGTATTCTGAGACAAGCAGTTGCTAGGTGGGTTGCCAGGGTGTTCTGGGTGGTTGCCAGGACCTCTCGATTACACAAAGATCCTATAGTGTTCAGAGTAGTTGCTATGAAACTATCTAGAGATGGTTGTGGTTCTGGGATTTTCTGGTCCAGCAGGTGAAAATGTTGCTAGGGTGCTAAGAGTGGTTGCTAGGGTGTTTCTTTGATGTTTATAAGAAATCCGTACAGAAACAGAATCCTTCTTTAATGTCAGCAACTCTAAAGCTAGCATGAGCTCTAGTCACAGTGACTAGCTCTAGGTTTGCTATCTAAATATGAGTTCTTGTTAAGTGCATGGCTCTTTTCTTCTGCGTTCACACAAACAAACAGTTGAAATCTCTGATAAAGAGCGTTTTCTGGGGCTCGTCTCATTCTGCGCAGAGCAAATCATCAGCACGTACAAACATGCCGCGGCTCCTGCATTATGCATCGCTGTGTTCAACGTACTTTTATTCTGGAAGCCGGAATCCTCCTCCTCACCCACAAGCTTCTCATTTTCCGTGACAATAAACCGGAGCGCCGGCTGAGACTGATGAAAAACACGATTGCTCCTGATATCTCCTCAGCCTCCGATAAGGAGCCGTTGTGGTGTTTTAGGGAATGGGATTTGCGCATCATAAAATGGTAGTTTCATATGATGGGACTGGCTTTTTGGAATAAACTTCGAAATACAAATGCTGACTTTTGACTTCTGTTGTTGTATTCCCATGGTGGAGAATATTGAATGATGTTTACCTGAGGAAACTGTGATGAATTGGTGAACTGCAGCCGGTTTTTCTTATTTATTTACTAATATTGCAGCAGACAGCAGCAACAGACATCCGTAGAAACAATTTTCACTCAGAAATTGCTTGTAAATTACACAATTATTTACTCTACAAAGAAACGTCAAGTATCAAAATTAATTAAATATGATATTTTTAAGTAGAAAAACTGAAAAGCATTTTCCAGTGCTGTCAAATCGATTAATTGCAATTAGTCGCATCCAACATAAACGTTTGTATATATTTACTTGTGTGTATGTTTTTTAATTTATATATATATATATATATATATATATTATAATTAAATATTTGTAGGATGTGATTAATTGTGATTAATCGATTTGAGAGTACTAGTATTTTCTATAAAACATTCTCCATTCTCCAATTTTTTTTTTACTGCATACAATCATTATGACTTTCGCCAAATGATTGCTATCCAACCTTTAAACAATATTTTTGGAGCATTTATGTATATGTTCATGTTAATTTATAAATTTACTTAATGCATTTCAACATTTCATAGTTTAGTTAAAGTTATATAATTAACTTGAGTTAATGTTGGCTATTATGAATGAACATGAATATATATATATATATATATATATATATATATATATATATATATATATATATGAAGACTTCAGATGCAAAAGCCTCTAAGTGCCATTTGAAATTTTCTTCTAAAATGATAATTTTTATCAAGCTTGTATATTTAAGTTCAGTCATTTCACTTAAATGGCAATGAAGATTACCTATTAATTGTCATTTAAGTGAAATTACTGAACTTAAATATACAAGCTTCATAAAAAATGTCAAATGGCATTTAGAGGCTTTTGCATCTGAACTCTATATATATATATATATATATATATACATACAACAATAGTATTTTAACTGAAAAAAAAACCCAAATCAATAAATGCAGTAAAAAAATGTAATTGTTTGTGCAGTAAAAATGTAAATGATTTTAACATTGTTTTAAATTCCTATCTCATTTCTTTTTAAGTAAATAATGAAAGAAAATGAAAAGTGAATGAAAAAAAAGTTTGTATGGTGCCATCAACTACAGTATAATCAAAACCTGAAATTGGTTCAAAATTCATTTATCCTGATCAAAATAGTGTAAATCACCTTTTTAAAGTAATTTGACTATTCAAATAAAGAATAAATGATGTCTCAATTACCCCATTACACCAGTAGTTGGCGACAAGTGATTTAAAACATGTGTCATTGAATCATTTATTCAAGAGATTCGTTCAAAAACTCTGATTCATCCAGTAATATGAGTCATTGAACAATTCACTCAGATTTTTGCAAATTAAATACTCTTTTAAATGGACTTAAGCAAATTAACATTTAGTCAGAACCTCATTTATTAAGTCTAACTAACCCATTTGTCTCCATGTTTAGGATCACTAGTGCCAAACCACATTACTTCATAAGCCGTCGGATTACAGTGCATGAAGTTATTGCTTATGGCACTCGCATGCATTGTGTCTGAGCATAATAGGCAGCACACGAAAACAACACGAGAATGTCCTTTTTTTCCTGAACTTTATCTCAGCTAATAGTCTTTCCAGTGCAATTACAGCTCTTTAGAATCAGGTAACCTTTAGATGATTTCAGATGTGAGTCATCCTCGTGTAATTTTAGCTGCTGTGCGCTTCTAACTTGATTGGCTTTGAAACAGACAATTAGATAAATATGACACAAACTGACGTGAGCTGGATTGTGATGGAATGGGCCTGGACTTCAGAGCATATTTGCAACATGCATTCAATCGGAAAAATCATTTGCAAGCATCACTATTATGTATGGGTAACTTCTTCACGTGTCTAACTTGTTGCTATTTTTCAGGGATTTTCCTCACAATTTTACTGCATAGACGTGAAAATAAGCAAAAATAACACGATTAATCGTTCAAAGACGGCAATCTCGATTCAGACAACCACATGATCATACTACTAAATGACAGTGATTCGGCTCTGATCCAGAGAGAGCAGTTGCCTTGTATAGATATCAAACAGCTTCACAATCAGTCTTTTCATCCACATAGTCTCATTATTTCTGTGTTACACGTTTCTGATTATCATAGAAGTACTGGGATAAAGATTTTTAGTTCAGATGAATGTAACTTGATGCTTTTTAAATAAAGATTGTATCGATTGCATTGTTATGCCAGTAGGTGGCGACAAGTGACTTCTTTATCATTGAATCGTTCATTTAAAAACACTGATTCATCCAGTAATAAAACAAGTGAAGCCTTTATGAGTGAGTCATTGAATCATTCTTTCAAGAGATTTGATCAAAAACACTGATTCATCTAGTAACGAAACAAGTGACGTTTTTAATGAGTGAGTCAATGAATTATTAATTCAAGAGATTCATTTAAAAACACTGGCTCAATCCAGTCATGAAACAGGGGACGTTTTAATGAGTGAGTCAGTGAATCATTCATTCAAGAGATTCATTCAAAAACATTGATTCATCCAGTAACGAAACAAGTGATGTTTAAATGAGTGAGTCAATGAATCATTCATTTTAAGAGATTCATTCAAAAACACTGACTCATCCAGTCATGAAACAGGGGATGTTTTAATGAGCGAGTCATTGAATCATTCATTCAAGAGATTCATTCAAAAACATTGATTCATCCAGTAACGAAACAAGTGATGTTTAAATGAGTGAGTCAATGAATCATTCATTTAAGAGATTCATTCAAAAACATTGATTCATCCAGTAACGAAACAAGTGATGTTTAAATGAGTGAGTCAATGAATCATTAATTTTAAGAGATTCATTCAAAAACACTGACTCATCCAGTCATGAAACAAGGGATATTTTAATGAGTGAGTCATTGAATCATTCATTCAAGAGATTTGATCAAAAACACTGATTCATCCAGTAACAAAACAAGTGATTTTTTTAATAAGTGAGTCATTGAATCATTAATTTAAGAGATTTGATCAAAAACACTGACTGTTGAACAAACTTAATTAAATTAAGGAAAGGTTTTCCACGAAATTGAATTACATTCTTCCAACAAATTCAAATTAGTTTGAAATAATTTGTTGTATGAATTTAAATTAATTTAGTCATTCCTACTAGATAAAGTTTTGTCAGGTTAACTACATTTAGTTTTTGTCCTGCCTTAATTCACCAACATTATAATTTTAGTTATTTTGACTCTATGGGCACTTTTAATAGACACAGTGTTCAATTGACATTACACCATTTTTTACATATTATTATAATATTACTTGTGCAGGACTGCAAGTGAGGTTTACACATGCAGACTGAGAGCCCACAGCCTGAACAACAGGAAGTTTAAAGCACATATAATATAACATTGAGATTTAACATACTGACCTAAACGCAGTCACCACTCTTCTGCATAATGGTAACCACAAAATTCAAAAACATTACAGAAAGTACTATAAGTTTCTAACATAACTGAACATTAAACACTAACATTAACTGAAAAACACATAAAATAATGCAGTCCCTTGCAAAGCATGCTGGGAACTACAGATCCACTGCCCACTTAGATGTCAACAACAATGATTCATGTAGATTTCACACAAATGAATCAGGTTGATTGAACACAATTAAATTAAGTTGTGACCATGTTAAACAATCATGTTACTTAAGCTGATTTTAATTAATTATTTTAACAAGAGGCCTAAATTCATTTATTGAGTGACATCAGTTTAAGACGAACGAAAAATATTCATGTTGACTCAATTAAAAAAAATATTGGTAAACCAAATTTTTTAAAGATTACATTGAATGAAATTAAGCTGGAATCATTTCTATGAAGTATTGTGACGTCATTTTAATTAATGAAATTGAACAAAGAGCTAAAATCATTTTTTTTTTTAGTGCATCCTGTAACGAAACGAGTGGTGTTTTAATGAGTGAGTCAATGAGATTTGATCAAAAACATTGATTCATCCAGTAATCATGAAACAACTATGAATCATTCAATCTTTCATTCAGATTGAATATTTAAACATTATTGAATAGACTGCAGCAATGAACCTCTAGTAAATTGTTATTTAGTTTTGTTGTTCAGAATCATGGGAGAAGCGCGGTTTCCATTATAAACAAAACCTCTGAGAAGGTTTGATAAAGACCTTACTTCATGTCTGTTAAGATTCAGGCATATGCACGCATGTAAATGCCACTGAAAGGCATATTTTCTTTCTTTTCTTTCATTTCTTCTTTTACAAAAAGGTACGAACAAGGCCAAATAGAGCCTAATAAAGAGGCAAATTGCGATGCTAATGCATGCATTGTTTTTGTACTGTGGAACAATGTGGCATAATGGAGCAAATGTCTGAATGTTCTGCAGAAAATGGAGCCACATGTTTGGATGATTACTGTGGGAAAAACTTGAAAGAGGCTTAATTGTACTGTATACATATGGTAATTATGATGATAGAGAGCGATAACTCTGTGCAACGAATCGAAAAAAAAAATCCTTCCTCTTTTTTTCAGTTCTCGGCCTCAAAGACAGATACCACAATGTGATATCCGACCATCTGTAAATATTACAAATGCATGTCTTAAACCACAGTTGATCTTATGAAACGCAAAGTAACTTCAAGCAATCAAACTTTTCTCTTAGCCGGTGAAGCAAACATGCTGCCTAAAGGTGGTCTCGGTTTGTCAATGACATATTTAGCAATATGTGTAAGATTGAAACTTGACTGGTGGTTGTTCAAAAGCCATGATGACCTTTAAGAAAAGACTGAAGTTGCTAACTAGCTAAACTTCTGCACAGTCCTGTAGTCAATCAGCACTAGCATCATGCTAATAACCCATCGCGGTGGAAAAACCCCAGCTTTGCGTGCTCTCGGACATATCTCATGTACGGCAGTGCTGGATTATAAAGGTTAAACTAACTGTCACGTTCAATTAGCATGTTTCAGTTCACAAATGAGCGAACAAAGCAGCTTTTGAACAGCCGTTTAACCTCATTCTGAGACATATACTGTATGCTAAGCTCTTGTGTATTTGTGGCACGTGGGATCATGACCTTTTGCTGGTTTTTAACAGATTAAATGATGATAAATGCTGTTAGAGGATGATTTGAGGCATTTTGTTCATGATAATAATATTTTACAATTTACATTTTATTGTCTTGTGATCTTGCGCATTATTTACAGCTACTTTTGATGTTTGTAGATCATTTTCATAATTGCATTTTCAATGAAGTGTTTGCCGTTTTCATGTTTTTTCATCGAAACAAGTTCTATGGGGCAAAAGTTACATTTCCAACACAACAGTTAGTATCTAACCAACAAGCGTTAAATCCAAACATGTCAGCATCTTGTTTTTGTCGTGCAACATCGCTGACTCCCGAAACTGAAATTAGCAGATGAGCATGGTAAAAGTCAGACGTCAGGTGTGAAAACCAAATGGGCATGTGATTTCTTTTTTAGGCCCGAACAACACTGAGGTGTGAACTAAATGATGCAAGAAATATCACCGCTGCTTTTAATGTCTGTGAGACCTGCACAAGGTGAGGTTCACGAATGACAACTTTCATTATGAACACCGCAGCGTCAGAGAAACAGCATTGGCCAGCCTAAACTGCATCCAAAAGCCATTTTATACTTTTCTCATACTTTTTTTTTAAATAATAGCTGAATATTTGAAAATTTAGATACATTTTAGGACCCCCCAAGATGATTAAAAATGATGCAAAACCTCAAATATAGAAAACATGTTTTCTTATATATTCAGGTAAAGTGAAACCTATAATGTGGGTGTTCATTTAAAACAAGTTTGTGACTGCACATCTGAAAGGCTTTTAAAACAGCATTTTACACTACTTTCATACTTTTTATGGATGCATTTTTAAAATAATAGCTGAATTATGTGAATAAGTGAACATTAAAAACAAATTAGGACCTAAGATAAAGCTCATATGTGATTAAAACCATTGCAAAACCTTAAATATACATATTTTCTTATAGATTCAGGTAAAGTGGAACCATAATGTAGGCTACTGTTAATTTAAAATATGTTTCTCTACCTTAAAGAGTTTTTGACTTGCATCTGAAAGTCTTTTAAAACAGCATTTGATACATCTTTCATAGTTTTTATGGATGCATTTTTAAATAATAGCTGAATTATGTGAATATTTGAACATTTAGATACATTTTAGGACCCTCCAAGATGATTAAAAGATGGTGCAAAACCTCAAATATACACACGTTTTCTTATACATTCAGGTAAAGTGTAACCTATGGGTGTTCATTTAAAAATATGTTAATTCCTAACAAGTTTGTGACTGCACATCTGAGAGGCTTTTAAAACAGCATTTTATACTACTTTCATACTTTTTTGGATGCATTTTTAAAATAATTAAAAAAAAAACACTGCAAAACCTTAAATATACATATTTTCTTATAGATTCAGGTAAAGTGGAACCTATAATTTACTGTTACATTAAATAATATCTTAATTTCTATACCTTAAAGAGTTTTTGACTCGCATCTGAAAGTCTTTTAAAACAGCATTTTATACATCTTTCATACTTTTTATGGATGCATTTTTAAATAATAGCTGAATTATGTGAATATTTGAACATTTAAATACATTTAAAGACCCTCCAAGGTGATTAAAAATGGTGCAAAACCTCAAATATACACATTTTTCTTATACATTCAGGTAAATTGAAACCTATAATGTGGGTGTTCATTTAAAAATATGTTAATTTCTTACACATCTGAAAGTCTTTAACATTTTAAACTTCTTTCATATCTTTTATAGATCCATTTTTAAAATAATTGCTGAATTATGTGAATATTTGAACATTAAAACCTAAGATAAAGCTCAAATGTGATTAAAAACATTGCAGAAATACATTTTCCAATAGATTCATGTAAAGTGGAACCTATAACGTGGGTGTTCATTTAAAAAATATGTTAATTTCTCTCTACCTTAAAGACTATTTGACTGCGCATCTGTTTAAATAAGCCTTTCCTAAGAAATTGAGTGTACTTTAAAAAGTAAAACTACATTCCCTCTTGAATTAAAAAGAAAATCCGGCAGATAGTGTCCTGCGCTTTAAAAAGAAATAAAAAATGCAGTCTTTGATGTTTTCCCCTCGTTTCCCCTCTCCTTCCTCTTTTTTTAAAGCATGCACATATTTTTTTTCCCTCTCTTTTCCACGGTTTTCTCTTTGGTTTGTTCCAATTTCCGAAGCATCTGTGGGTATGTGATACTTCTCTTCAGTACAATGAGCCTGGGCAGGGAGGCAGTGTTTCCCATAATCCTCCAATTCATTCAACTCTCACATCATATCATGCAAATGTGGCTTGCTGTCTCAGGACCTGCAATCCTGTTCCAACCGTATGCCTGAGCCTTGTGCGATACAACAAATTTATTATGCATGCATCGCACTAGGCTTATGGTAATAAGGTATTAAATTAGTGCTGGACATTATTGCTCCCCCAGATCATTTCTGTTTCAGAGATTTTTCATAAAAGACATTGGATGTGAAGGGAAACAGATTGGAAGCCAGATGAGGTTGACGACGTTCATTTTTCCAGGCCTGTATTTGACATTTCGCACTGCAGCCGTTGCTTTCACAGCTCTTCTTTTAGGCTTTTTAAGCTCCTCGTTTGGACGGCCGCAGTTTGCACCTGTTATACGGTTAAGATGAAGTCACATTTGTGAATGCACAAAGTAGACCTGCCAGTTTAGGTTGAGTGAATCGTTGCGGATCCGCACTTTAATTCCAAATAGTCTTTTGTTAATGGATTGTAAATACGCCACTGTTGCTCAGCACAACACATTCCCAAATAACTGCTTATGTGTGAACGTGTTTTTCCTAAACATTTTCTCCTTGCCTTTGACACTTGACGTTGACATTTTGTTTATTTGTCTTTTATGTCTCTTGATTTTTTTTTTGTTTATATGTATTATATGCTTTATGTATTTTGTTTATTTATTGGTAACCGATTTATTGGTCCACTTCGATTGTTTTAAAGTGCTTTATAAATAAAGTCTGATTTGATTTGATTCTTTTGAACTTACATTTCTAAACACCATTCCCAATTATATATGTAGATTCAAAACATCTGTGTTAATTGCAGGGTTGAATATTTTTTATTTCCCAGAATGCATTATTGTGTTCCAATAAAAAAAAATTCCAATAACAAATTGGCATAGAGTGTAACAGGAAGTAAAAACACTATTCATTTTCTCCATATAGGGACATTTTAACAATAACTTAAAAGAATAATCCTTTAAAGAAACAGTGAGTTGCGAGGGTGTTAATCAGTGCTATTTGCTTCTGTTGAAGCCATCATCCATCATTATTCAACTTAGTTTTAAGTTACTAACAATCCTGGTAACAATCCTGTTTAACAACTGAATATGTGGTGAAAAACTACATTACCCACGATGCTGTACAGAACACTCCACCAATTAGAGTCGAAACAAGCAAACCTTTCCAAAAGAGCTCTTTAGCTCCGCCCACTCCCATGAACACAAGTACTTCCATATATATATATATATATATATATATGCATATTTTGTAAAAAAAATAAATAAAAAAAAATTGAAGGCAGCAACTTTATAAAAAACTATATATATTAAGTAGATTCAACTTAGCTATTTAAGTCATTTCAACTTAAATTATGTGAGTTCAATCTTGTATAACTTATATAAAAAGTTTAAAATTGCTTATCTTTGATGAGTGAAACCGTATGTTGTCATCGTCATAACTTGTTGATCATAAGATTTTTTAAATATACCATTTTATATTTCTCCATCGGTTCGCAATGCGATTGTTCTTTTTCTCGTAGTATTTTCGTGCAATTTTCAAATAATTTTTTGCCTCAAATCAAAATTTGTGATGCTATGATTGGTTGACTTGGTCCATATTCCATATGGCTTTTTGGAAATCCAGAAATGAACACAATAAAACCAACGCCGCTGAAAAAGTGGGCGGGAACTAATGCATTATAGATATGTTTAATCATATATAAACTAACTTTTATGGATCAAGGAACACTTCATTTCCAAGAATGCATTATAATTCAGTAAATTCTTCTTCCTCTCGTTCCAATTCAACTTCCTGTGTTTTGTGGCGAATTCAATTGAAATACACCCATACTTTAATCCTGAATTTTGCACAACCCCTATTAATAAGGCCTGTTGGCAGTTCAAGTTTAAGAACAACACTAATATTTCAATAATGAAAAATGATTAAGAAGTTAGAATGTTCCTGTTATGTTGTGGCTATATGTCGTTTGCTAATTGCATCACACAAAAGCACCATAAATCATTGTAGATCATGAATATGCAACATTTTATCAATCATTGACTGGTCCTGACATTGATTTATACAGCTAGGATTATACATTTAATCGGCTCTCAATAGAGTCTTTACTTCATTATATTTCTATGACAATCTCACAATAACAAGATGAGGAGATCCCTGAGATCCACTGGACACTCATTATCAACTTCCTGAAGAACAAAAACCATTAGCAAACATCTTGTTTGATAATGTGGAGCAGCATTTGAGTTTTTAGCTTCAGAGGTTAGAAATGAGATTTTGGGGGCAGCAGGAGGTTGATTTTTAGGGTCACATGTGAAGAAACGAAACTGTCACCAATTTCAGCTCGCTATTATGCTCTTTTGTATAATCTGGTTTGAAGGGTCGGACAAAAACTGACGCCTCTGCAAAAACCTCCGAGATGTCGTGTGGTGGTAAATGCTTGCAAGAACTTCTCAGATCACAGCCCAACTACACCATACTGAGCAATAACGTCCAGCGTGACCTGCATTAAACCAGCGACAGCATCACTGCATCTAACTGTGCTAAACTGCACTCAGCGGAGCTGCTTTTACCAGAGCTTTGTTTTTCACAGAACCGTCAGACGCATTCATTGAAACCGTGCGCTGCTTTTCTCTAAACCAACAATACCGCTTTTTCAGTAGATTAAAGATTAAAGTACAGAATCTTTAAATATTTTAAATTAGTAATATGCATTTATATTTATCTTATTATTTCATATAATAAGGTTATAAAACCTTAAATATAATATTAAAAACTCATATAAATCTATATTAAATAACACTGTTAAATATATATAAAATAAATGTATTTCATATTAAATAAAACAAAATTAGTAACATAAATATTACATAATAAATTACTATTAAACAAAACAATAAACTTGTTTTTAAACATTAAATGAATCAATATTGAATAAAACACACAAGTATCAAATGATATTGTATAAAAATAAATTACTATTAAATAAAACAATAATATTAAATAATAGTATTAAATATTTAATCAATTAATATGAAGTTTAAACTAAAATAAAACAATCATTTAAAAATAAATTAATATATTATATAAACTAAATTCAATTAATATTAAATAAAACAAGAATATTAAATAGTAATGTAAATATTAGTATTAAATAATACATTAAAAATAATAAATGGATTAATATATGTTTTTATATAAAAATAAACATAAATAATAGTATTAAATATTACATAATAAATTACTATTAAATAAAACAATAATATAAAACATTATATTTTTAAACATTAAATGAATCAATATTGAATAAAACAGTAGTATCAAATAATATTAGGCCTATATAAAAATAAATTACTATTAAATTAAACAATACAATTAAATAATAGTGTTAAATATTTAATCAATTAATGTGAAGTTTAAACTAAAATAAAACAATCATTTTAAAAATAAATTTTTATATTATATAAAATAAAATTCAATTAATATTAAATAAAACAAGAATATTAAATACATGTAAATAATAGTATTAAATACTAAATGATAAATAATAAATGGATCAATATAAAATATAAAAAAATCAGTTGAATCAGTTATCAATAATAATAATTTTCTGTAATAATTAGATTTCTCAAAAATCATAAAAGGTGGTTTATTTCCAGGTTGTTGTTTCTAGGCCACACAGCGAGCGACTCATCATAACCATTATTCCTGTAATTCTGTCGTATTCACTCAGATTTAAGCCTCGCATTAATAATGTTTTCATGACTAATTAATAGTTTGCACCTTGCCAAGAATCGTTTTCTTCCACCACTAATTCTAATTGGTCCAATTAATCATGCAAAAGGTAATTAGCATAGCCAAATGAGACGTGAAGCTTGTTGGTGCTCGGGGGAATTTGCCATGTTTTCCTTTTCTCTCCTCTTTTTGATAGAAAGAAAGAATTAGTCAAGGGTGGTGGTAGATGGGATCCCGGGCGTTCTCGCCATAATACTAATGACCGTGTGTCTTTGTGGCGCGACGCGTGGGAATGACAGACGCATTCACGCAGGGAACTGGCACGTCGATACAGAGAAACCTACAAACGCAGGAGAAGAGTTTAAATACAGATGAGAGGTGAAAAGGAGGATGTAAAGCACTGCGCTTGGACCTTTTTGTCATTGGCACTTAAAATTGATCAGTTTGTCAAAGGATTGAAGCAGAAGGACTGACATTCTTTAGACTGGGACGTTATTATAAGAGGCCAACCTTGAAGGGAAATCTTTCAAACTCAAATCATTGATTCGCTGTGGTTTGATTGAATTAAAGTGTTTGCCAAGTCTCCTGAGAAATAGACCTCAACGATGTCTCAAATCTGCAAAGTTTGCAATCCAAAGTCAGAGTTTTTTATCACAGAGAAGAAGTTGATTCGTCAACGAGACCATATTTGACAGCTTACACTATTAACAATGAAGCTTCTTTATTAAATGGTTTATTACAACATTTAACATCCCCTTTGAACAAAAGATTCAATTGAGGGGAAAGAGGTTCACATAAAAGTCCTTCTGTGGTGAAAATCCAGCTTTTAATGTTGTTTATGTGTCTATGTGATGTTTTTAATATGTAAATTCACATGTATACAAGTCAACAGCATTGCTGAGTATTTTCTCCTTAAAGGAGTAGTTCACTTTTAAAAAAAACTTTTGCTGATAATTTACTCACCCCGGTGTCATCCAAGATGTCCATGTCATTCTCTCTTTAGTCGAAAAGAAATTAAAGTTTTTGATGAAAACGTTCCAGGATTTTTCTCCATATAATGGACTTCAATGGGAACCAAACGGTTCAAGGTCCAAATGAGAGTTTCAGTGCAGCTTCAAAGGGCTTTAAACGACACCAGACGATGAATAAGGGTCTTATCAAGCGAAACGATCGCTCATTTAATAAATAAATAGCAAAGTTTAAGTTTTATAAGCTCAAATGCTGGCCTTGCTCTGTTCTGTGATGAGCGTTCGTGACTCTCCTGTTTGAACTTGTTCATCAAAATGAACAAATCTTTTTTCGTGTAATTGGTTCATTCAATGAATGAAATGAATGAATTGACTCGGGAAAAGATTAGTTCATTGTGATAAACGAGTTCGAACAGGAGAGTCACACACAACAGAGCAAGGCAACCATTTTTTATTTTTTTTTAATGAGCGATCGTTTCGCTTGATAAGACCCTTATTCATCGTCTGGAATCGTTTAAAGCCCTTTGAACAGTTTGCAGTTTGCACTGACACTGTCTTTTGGACCTTGAACCGTTTGGTCCCCATTGAAGTCCATTATATGGAGAAAAATCCTGGAACGTTTTCATCAAAAACCTTCATTTCTTTTCGACTGAAGAAAGAAAGACGTGGACATCTTGGATGACATGGGGGTGAGTAAATTATCAGCAAAAGTTTTTTTTAAAAGTGAACTGCTCATTTAAAACTACAGTTAACCAAAGACAGTCTCAAAAACGCTGGTGTTTCTGACGTCACAAACGACCTTGTAACCAATCAGATCAATGTGTGATCGTCAACCAGTGGATCTCTGAGCTGAGTGAGTGGAGGCAGGGCTCATTTGCATAATCATAGAACTGCGCATACCAAACGAGGCCAGGGTGTCGAGTTACATTCAAGACATTTAAAACATATTTAAATATGTCATTTCGGTGATCAAAGATGGGTTTTAATGACTCGAGTAAGAGTCATTCAACTAGTGCATTAGTTGATTAGGATATCATATAACTTCTTGCATGAGCAATTAATGCATATCTTTTATTGAACATAAGACTCATAACTGGATCTGTACATTCGACCAGCCTTTGTCTGAGACTGAAAGCAACAGAGCGTATTTCTTTATTTGTCTTGTTATTTATGGCTGTGCGATGTAAGATGGAGAACGGGTCCAGCTCCTCATAGCTGTCAGCTGTGAGTGGCACGAGTCTGGCAGCTTATTTATTTGACTGGGGTTTGATCAATACACAGGAGTTCTGGCTAAATTGCCTCCATTGCTTACGGCTCACAGAGAGAATGAGGGGGAGAGGAGAGAAGAGAAGAGCTCGGCTCGGGCTGAAACGCACAGGAATACGCTGTCAAAAATCATCTGTTTGCATCGGTAGACTCCTACAAGCCCACATGCTCAAAGAATTGGGTAGAATCATTTTTGACGGCTTGAGCGAGTTAAATTCACTGCAGACTTGGAAAATATGAATATACACACATTATACACGTGGTCTTAATATTTACGTACCTTCTCACAGTATGTCATTTCTTCTCAGGTTTAAAGGGTTAGTTCACCCCAAAATGAAAATTCTGTCAGTAATTACTCTCCCATTCGTTCATCTTTTCGTGACACAAACTAAGATATTTTTTGATTAAATCTGAGAGCTGGTAAGGAATTGAAACTGGCTGGTCCAGAAAGTTATTAAAGACATCGTTAAAATAGTCCGATTGACTACAGTGGCTCAAGTTTATCAAACGAAAATAACGACTTTACTGAACTATTCATGGGCCGTGAGTTAGTTCGCGTAGTGTAACAGCGCAGCGCTTTGTGTTTTATGTCACACACATCATACACACATGACCAGCATCGGCCAATAGTGAGCCTACGTGTGACGTACAACCAGAAGCGCTGCGCTGTTACACTACGCGAACTAAGGCCCACAGAGAAGGAATGAATAGTTGAATAAAGTCGTTTTTGTGCACAAAAAGTCTTCTCGTCGCTTGATAAACTTGCACTCTAAAAAACGCTGGGTTGTTTTAACCCAAATTTGGGTCAAATGTGGACAAACCCAAATGTTGGGTTGAAAATGCAATTTAAAAATGTACAATTGAAAGTGAAAGTTGAAGTTGGGTTAAAATTTGAAATAACATTTTTTACCCAACATTTGGGTTTGTCCATATTTGACCCAAACTCCTACACTTTAAAAAAAATGCTGGGTTGTTTTAACCCAAATTTGGGTAAAATATGGTCAAACCCAAATGTGGGGTTAAAAATGTCATTTAAAATTTTAACCCAGCTTCAACTTTCACTTTACACTGTACATTTTTAAACCAAAATTTGGGTTTGTCCATAATTAACCCAAATTTGGGTTGAATAACCCAGCATTTTTTAGAGTGTATTATATTTTTTTGTTAATATATTAAATTTTATTTTTCTATTTTTACTTTAATTTTGGTTAAAAGTTTAAGTCATTTTGATGTGTGTTTTTGTCGTTTTCCGAATATGTCTGCATATTTTTTTGATTAGTTAGTTTGAGTGTATTTAGTTTGTTTAGTTATCGTCAAGTTAAACTGAATAACAATGAGAAATGTTGCATTGGCAACTAGAGATTTCATTTAATATTTTGTTTCATTTACTACAAATGTTCTGATTCACAGTTGTGAAAATGCAAGCTGTATAACTTACATTATTTTTTATGGCAGGCAATTAAAAACAAATAGCATGCACTTTCCATTACTTTGCAATGCATACAATAACAGGACGCACATGAATAGCTCAGTATCGTTTTCAGTTCTGAGTAATTAGATACAGTGTGCTCTTGACCTCACTCACAGGAACAACTTTGCTTTTGTAAATGTTCTTGAAAAGACACACTTGTCCATCTTGATCTGGTTCACATTGGCTGTGTGCTGCTGCTTTAAATAACTCACAGTTAACCAGAAGACTTTGAACTGTTTCTGACGGTTGCTTCTTGATTCTGTGACATTTCAGTCCCAAACCACCTGCACATCAGTGAAGAGAAACGATCAGAGAGAGAGATAGTTCCTCACTGGACCTTTGCCAACATGTTATTGTGGTTACATCACTTCCTCTTTCAGAGACCAGAGGAAAATATTATTGCTCAAAGGTTGCTCTTTCATAGCTCAGGACATTTCATGGAGTTATAGACGTGCATATATTTACAGTGTGGCATTTCGGGAAATTTCCAATCCAGCTCAAAACACATGAGCACATCGTGTCTTTATTTTTAGGAGCGTAAACATTGTTAATCTAATTGTGTCTGCATTAATATTTGATATTAAGTCAATTAGATCGCTAGCTAAAAACATTTTTATAAATGTATTTTTCTCTGGGAGTGGATGCCATCAGCGCCCGGTCGCTGTGCCGTAATTAACTCCAGTCAAGTGTGGATAAATGTTTTCGACAGAATGAACTGTCACAGTGGAGAGAGAGTTAAGCACGTCACGTCAGGTTTATGTAAGGCTCGTCGTCTCTCAGTAATGCTCACGATGATGATAGATAGCTGTATTTTCTTAATTGTTATGTTCCTCCTCGGACACACGCACACGCTGCGGGTCAGCATTGGTTATTTTGGGAGCGTCACACACTGATCAACACCTTGATAAGGACGTCACACACACTTACTAAACATTCAGCAAAGCACATTTTAGTTGATGTGACATTACAGTAGGAATGCTGGTGTTCTACATACTTTACGTGTGTGTGTGTGTGTGTGTGTGTGCGGTCTACTGTTTTAAACAAATTGCATCAGTAACGACAAATGTAATTGTGACATGACCTCATTATGTTTAATACAGCTGGTGTCATATCCAGATAAAATATTGAGTAATTTAATTGTATGTAATTTGATTGTTGCTATATATTTACTCTATCTATCCATCCATCAATCTATCCATCCATCAATCTATCCATCCGTCAGTCCGTACATTCATCAATCTATCCATACATCCATCTATCCATCATCCATCCATTCATTAATCTGTCCATCCATCCATCAATCTATCCATCCATCCATCTATTTGTCCGTCCATCCATCCATCCATCAATCTGTCCGTCCATTCAATCTATCCATCCATCCATTAATCTATCCATCCATCCATCCATCAATCTGTCCATCCATTCAATCCATCCATCCATCCATCAATCTATTCATCTGTCCATCCATCCATCCATCCATCCATCCATCCATTCATCTAAAAATCAATCCATCCACCCATCAATCCGTCTGTCTGTCCGTCCGTACATCAATCCATCCATCAATACATCCATCCATCCATACATCCATCCATCCATTAAACTGTCCGTTCATTCAATCCATCCATCCATCCATCCATCCATCCATCAATCTATTCATCTGTCCATCCATCCATCCATCCATCCATCCATCAATCTATTCATCTGTCCATCCATCCATCCATCCATCCATCCATCCATCAATCCATCCATCAATACATCCATCCATCCATACATCCATCCATCCATTAAACTGTCCGTTCATTCAATCCATCCATCCATCAATCTATTCATCGGTCCATCCATCCATCCATCCATCCATCAATCTATTCGTCCGTCCATCCATCCATCCATCCGTCCATCAATCCATCCATCAATACATCCATCCATCCATCAATCTGTCCGTCCATTCAATCTATCCATCCATCCATCCATCAATCTATTCATCTGTCCATCCATCCATCCATCCATCCATCTATTCGTCCGTCCATCCATTCCATCCATCCACCCATCCATTAATCAATCCATCTACCCATCAATCCGTCTGTCTGTCCGTCCATCAATCCATCCATCAATACATCCATCCATCCATCCGTCCATCTATCAATCCATCTAACAATCAATCCATCTATCATCTATCTATCCATCAATCCATCCATCCATCAATACATCTGTCCGTCTATCCATCCATCTGTCCGTCCGTCCATCCATCCATCCACATCTATCCATCCATCCACATCCATCCATCCATCGATCTATGTCTGTCTGTCTCAGAACTGATAGGATTGTCCACTAAGTTAAGTTATCTGTGAGTTGATTTCCTCCTTCTGTATCTCTGATAATCATTATGCAAAGACAGTCATGCAGGAAGATTATGTTACACTCGAATAGTCATAAATTGCTGAAAAACTAACTTCATTTGATTCTTATTTTATACCCCTTAGTGCGCAATACAAGAATCCACTTCATGAGTAATGTTGAAAGCATTTCCGATTCCATCACATTTGGGGAGTAGGAAAATCAAGCTCGTTTTCAATCTGTCAGATGCAGCTGAAAACCCAATATACGAGATGACAAGTCGTTCCAAACCTTTCTGTCTTCAGAAGTGATGAACAATGTTCATGATGCTCTCCTTTAGTCAATTCATGTTGTGTAATAGTGTACTGGGTCTGTGCATGAGCCAGTGTTGTAGTACTCGAGACTCGGACTCGTCTCGGACTCGGTCTCGAGACCATATTTTAATGGTCTTGGTCTTGTCATGGACTCGTGTGCATTTGGACTCGGAATTGACTCGTACTCGAACATTTTTTTTTTTTAGGACTCGGACTTATTCCCGAGTCCACTCGTGTTCAATTCAAAATATTTTTCATGATTATTAATGTATGTTAATAAAATATTTCTTTAAATTGATTGACACGCCCAGTGATTGGTGATTTTCTAGTGCGCAACTGCGCATGACAAATTGTAATAAAATTGCTTTTAACACCACCTACTATGTGGCCTTTTTACCCTAAACTGATCATATTTTTTAAACTCTAAGTAAATTCAGTAAAAAAAAAAAAAAAAAAAAGGATTTCTCTAAGTAAATAAAAGTAAATTAGGTAATCAACTCTCACTGGTCTCGTCTCGACTTGGACTCGACCGTCTCTGGTCTCGGACTCGACTCTCTCTGGTCTCGGTCTAGACTACAACACTGGCATGAGCTATTAAAGCGGTGGGATAATGCCCTTTTCACAAGACGTAAAATAAGTCTCTGATGTCCCAGTGTGTGTGTGTGTGTGTGTGTGTGAAGTTTTAGGGAAGTGTTTAGTTACAGCATGTTAAAGTTGTCACTTTTTAAGGGTGAGCAAAAACACATCGTTTGTTATTATTTTGATGATTATGGTTTGCACAAATCTGTCTCCATACACTCTTGCAATGCTTTTCACAATCAAGTCCATTCCAGATGTCTAAACTCCAGTCAATGGCTACATGTTTTCCTCCATGCATTACGGTATGGAAGTGAACGTGTGTTGTGGATGTGGTTTAACACACACACACACACTCTCTCTCCTCCACCTGAAGTCATTGAGTTCATCTAACCGGCCTGCTTCTCTATTGCTTATTTCACTGCGAGACAATTAAAGTGCGAGTGCAGATGAAGCGTGCAAATAGAAACCTGCCCGAAACCCTCAACAAAACACAATAAACGCTGCAGAAGAGCTCAGCAGAGCAATCACGAGTTATGAAAGAAAATGCTGCTCTCTGCAAGCCATTTAATTAGTCTGAATGCTTGTTTCACTTTCTCTAATGAAACACAATAAGACTTGCGTGGCTAGGATACAATTTTTTTTTTGACTGCATGTGGGTTAAAAAACAAATCTAAATCTAATGAGATGAAAACACACAGATCTCTCTCTCTCTATGCTTTCCTGCCGTGGTTTTTCCATCTCCTTCCAACCAAAGCTTAAATAAGTCCCATCATCTCCATGACAACCGATGCGCCGGCAACATAGAAACATATTAATGTAAAACCATGGCAACGTTTTCCAATTGAATTAAGCAGCACCTGTGCACATTACAGACGGAGATAAAAGAGCTGGTGGGGCTGTTACACACAGCTGTGCCCACACACACACACACACACACACACACACAGTGACAGTGTTTCAGGGTGTTTACATGCACATACTGTACATGTGTTTATGTCCAGAGTGCCTTATATAAGACCACAGATCGGGTAATTCATCTATAGTGTAGCATTTCACTCGAGTAAAGTGTTGCTGATGTGGTAAACAATAAGTGAATGTCAGATATTTAGATGCTCTGGATAATCGTGGAGAGTCTGTAATCAGAGAGAGAGAGAGACACATATTACACACATATTAAATTATGTTTTGTATATATATATTGCATATATATATATATATATATATATATATATATATATATATATATATACATGTTTTGCACATATATCTATATATACAGTATATATATATATATATATATGCAAAACATTATTTTATATACATATAATATACTGTAGATGAGAAAATAGTTTCAAAATGCATTTTGAGTCAGCAGAACTGACTGATTATTAACATTATAAAACATTTGGTACTTTTTTATAATAAAAAAAATGGCTATGTTATATATCAGCAGACCTGAACGTTTGTTTCCTATTTTTCCTCTTTTCCCTCTGAATGACAGAGCTGTTGTGAGTCGTGGTTTGCTAATTGATATTGCTCATTAAGAGCCAGTGCTGTAGAGTTAAGTTATGTTTGCATGTTGCCTGAAGCTTCAGTATCAGCTCAGACACACACACACACACACACACACACTGAGTGCTGGACTCTTAGCTAGAAAGCATTTGGTCATACAGAAGAGAAATCGTGTTGTTTTTAATGTATTTACTTTAAGTAGAGACTTTGTGTGAGTGTGTGTGTGTGTGTGTGTGTGTTATATTTCCAGGTTCTCCTCCTGTGTTGTATTATCCAGTGGTGGAATAACTGAATGTCTCTATCAGTGATGAATCAAACTAACAGTCGTTCATATTCTGCATTCTCTCGTCCAAACTAAAGGAGACGGAGAAGCTTTCAAGCTGAACACCTCACACTCGACAGCAGTGTAATTGCTGAATGTTATGTTCCACATGCTGAAAAATAACAGCTGTATCTTATGAATATTTATGATAAATATAGCTATTGGTGATAAATATTTAATTGTAGCTCTTTTAGAGGCCTGTTCATTTGCACACTGAGAGAACCCTATATCTCTCTATCTCTCTCTATCACTCTATCTATCTCTATATCTCTCTCTCTATCTCTCTCTCTCTATCTATCTATCTGTCTGTCTGTCTATCCATCCATCCATCCATCTTCTATCTATCCATCCATGCATCCATATATCTTCTATCTATCCATCTATCATCCATCCATCCATCTTCTATCTGTCTATCTATCCATCCATGCATCCATATATCTTCTATCTGTCTATCTATCATCTATCCATCCATCCATCTATCCAGATCATATTCTGTTTGCATTACAATGTCATATTCTGGAAATTTTACTCATATTCTGAGTAATTTTGGATAGTTAACCTCTTTAAGTTTTCCAACATTTCTGATCACTTTGTTTGCTTTTACCAGGTCCTTCAAAACTCAGGCAAAAGAGATTCAAAATGGTGAAAACCTTAAAGAAATGCTGGAACTACGATAAAACTGAACTATGAACTCACAAACCGATGAAATTAGAGATGTTTTTCATCAGGAATAAATATCTCATCTGTTTATCCAGTGTTTGTTGCTAATGTTGGCGCTGGTCCTAAATCCAAGAAACACAGAGACCACAATGAGAGAGAGAGAGAGAGAGAGAGAGAGAGAGAGAGAGAGAGAGAGAGAGACCAGTGCGTAACATAATCATGTGAGATAAAAGGAAAATCCTGTTATGCACAGTAACACACAGCTTACATCAAGAGGCGAGAGAGAAATGGGAAAAATGTACTTCTGATAAAAAAGCCATGTTACTTTTAAAACATTAATGCCTCAATGAAAGCTTCCAACACTTTCCCAACACCCTCCTTTCTGAATCCATAAGCAGGAGCCGCTCACATAATAGGGTAAAAAACATCTCTCTCTCTCTCTCTCTCTCTCTCTCTCTCTCTCTAAAACAACTGATGGCTTTGTGTGTCTCATGTTTTTCAACCTTCTCTTTTCAATCCTGTACTGTGTTTGAGTTTGTGTTTTTTATATTCCTCTTCCTCTTCTTACTTCCTGTGAGTCAGTCGTTAGAGAGGAAATACCATCCAGCTGGACTTTATTTCTAATGCAAAAACATGTTTTAATGCGCAACGCTCCAAACAAAGGCAGGAATCCGGCGTGATGTTTTCTCATCGCTCTTGTAAATTCCTGCACACCTCCTTCGTTCGCAGGGCTATTCAAAGACGATGTGCAGTTAGTGAGCTTGTGTAACCTTTGCTTGTTTAAGTGTGTCATGAGCTGAAAGTAGCTTATGTAACTTTACTAGATGGCAAAAATCTGTTGTCCAGTTTCTGGATAATGCGACTGCGCTCTGTCAGCCTCACTAAAGAAATATTTCTCATCGCTCGTCAAAAGAACAACTCGCTTGCTCTGCCTCGTCTTATTCTGTCATTCGGTTTGAGTCGCTAACACAGATTGCTCACTGTGAGCAGTGAAAGAGTATCAAGAGTGTCATTTAATTCATCTAAAAATGAAAATTCACTTATTCATTCCTTCCATCCATCCATCATCCATCTATTTGTCCATCCATCCATCAATCCATCCATCCATCCATCCATCCATCTATTCGTCCATCCATCCATCCATCAATCTATCCATCCATCCATTTGTCTGTCCATCCATCCATCCATCAATCTATCCATCCATCCATCCATCCATTTGTCCGTCCATCCATCAATCCATCCATCCATCTATTCGTCCGTCCATCCATCAATCCATCCATCCATCCATCCATCATCCATCCATCCATCCATCCATCTATTTGTCCGTCCATCCATCCATCCATCCATCCATCCATCCATCCATCCATCTATTCGTCCGTCCATCCATCCATCAATCCATCCATCCATCCATCTATTCGTTCGTCCGTCCATCCATCCATCCATCCATCTATTCGTTCGTCCGTCCATCCATCAATCCATCAATTCATCCATCCATCCATCCATCCATCCATCCATTTATTCGTTCGTCCGTCCATCCATCCATCCATCTATTCGTCCATCCATCCATCCATCCATCTATTCGTCCGTCCATCCATCAATCCATCCATCCATCCATCTATTCGTTCGTCCGTCCATCCATCCATTCATCTATTCGTCCGTCCATCCATCAATCCATCCATCCATCCATCCATCCATCCATCTATTCGTCCGTCCATCTATTCGTTCGTCCGTCCATCCATCCATCCATCCATCCATCCATCCATCCATCCATCCAGTAAATGCAATTTGGTACGGAAACTGTCAAGCTCCAAAAAGGATACAATAAACACAGAATAGTCTGAATTTTATGATGTTATTTACTGATAATCTGCTCTCAGGTTGCACATATTCAAATATCTAGACACACTGCAAAAAAATGATGTTCTTCCTTAGTATTTTTATCTTGTTTTCCAGTCCAAACAGCCTTGAAGTCCCTCTGAAGTGCCTTGAAACACGCAGCATTTTTCAGTGAGTTTGAAAAAAAAAACAAATTAAAACATTTGTTGCCACCAGTCCATGACTTATTGATCATATTTTTTTCCCTATTAAATATACAGGTATGGAACGATAAGATGGGTGAGGGGTGAATTATTCCTTTAATTTCCTATTTGAACAGATGCAGAATGTTAAATATGGTTTAGACGTGTGCGTTTCTTCCTCTTCCGGGCATTGGATGAGATCAGAGATTTTTCCAAACTTTGGTTCTGGAAAACATTGTGATGTTGTCAAGATAAACCTGTCATTCTTTATTCTCCTATAGATGAACTGCTGGAATATTGCCGACGCGTTACATAACCCGACGGCATTCCTTCAAGCCTCAGACGAGCCGAGAGCGCTTGAGCTCATGAAGCTGCTGGACTGTGGCTTGTGCTTGTAATTTGGTTTGAATCTTTATAATAAATCTATATAAAGAGAAAGTTTGGAGAGAAATTGTAACTGTTTTCACAAACACATGTGAAATGAGAAAGACTGTGGCAGTGGATTGTAATACTAACACACACACTATTACTGAAAAATTTAGTGTCAGCATTTTTAAAAATAATAATAATATTTTTCTTCAGCATGGCGGCATTAAGTTGATCACAAATAGTTACAATATTGTAATGCATTAAAAGTAACTTTCTTAAGCAAAAAATTGTGCTCAACACATAAATATTGGGTCGATTTTCATATTAAATAATATTTTTAGGTTTAGATTCTGAATGCATTACTGTTGAATAATGTCGTTGCTGTAATAATACGTTTACCTGAGCGCCATCATGTTCACATGACATCACACACAAGATCTCATCTCAGCCAGGGTTATTTAAGCATTATTTATATGCAATTATAGTTTTATTATTAGTTTGAATAAGCTTTTATATTTATATTTTAAGTTTTCTCTTGTAAATTTTGAGATTTTTTTTGAGGTTTTATTCTGTGCCTTGGCCATTTAAAATAAATATATATTACAATTTAGGTTTCTTTTGGTTTAGTTCCGTCGAACTATTTTATTTATTTTCTGTCATTGCTTTTTATAGTTGCTAAGGCAACATTTCTAACATATCTACACTTTTTAAAAATCTTGTGTTTTTTGTTTAAAAATCTGTGTGTGTGTTATAATTTCAGCTTTATTTTAATGAACAAAAATTAGTTTAAATAGCTTTAGTTTTAGTTAACTATAATAACCTTAAACCTAAACTTAAAAAAAACTTAAATAAAATCAAATATAAATATTAGAAATTAAAATGAGGAATGGCAAGTAAATGAAACAAAAAAAGAATTATGAAGTACTACTAAAATGACTAAAACTAACACTGAAAATAAATCTAAAGCCATTCATTCATCCATAAATAAAGCTAAATAGATTGACAAAAGCACAAATTAAAATGAAAAATGAAATGCTTTTATAGCTTTATTTTTAGTAATCAATATATGGTAGAATTCCCACAGGATGTTTTATCCAGACTGATTCTGGCAGCGTTTGTCTTCAAACGTTATGTTCTCCGTCGGTATATTTTTCTTGTGTTTTAATATATCTGATGGATTTAGATTAGACCTGCATCGGTTTGTTTTTTCTTGATATTTTTCAGGGCCAGAATGAGATTACATTCCTTGCTTTTTGGTAGCCAGAAATCTAATTTATAGCAGCAATCCAATCGGAGATATCTGTGTTTAATTCGATTGAATCCCGGAGAGTCCTGTGCGTTCCTGCCATAATGCAATTACAAATATCACAACTCTAATTTTCTGTTGGTCTCAAAGTCAGTTTTACGGGACAAATTCAAAGATGTTGACTTCATTAAGTCACAGCATGTATTGTCATTTCAACAAAGGCCACGTCAGATATTTATCTTGCTTTTAGTTTCAGCAGAAGCCTGATGTTCACTGCGTTTAAGAGAGTGAAGCTTAGATCACAATCACACTCAAACAGGGGTTTTTGAACAGCCCACCTGCACAAAAATACACTGTGGAGCTAAAATGATAAAGATCAGATGACAATACCATGGTATTTTGGTGTGTACACCATGATATTGCATCATATACCATGGTATTGACGTGGTACTAATGTGGCAACCTGCATATCTCACCTTATAGTGCCATTCCACCTGTTTTAACCCATTAACACGTAATATTATTGGTATAAATTAATGTAGTTAGGTTAACTAAAAGTATTAAAAATCATTTTGATAGTTGAAACAAAGCTGAAAAACTACAAATATAAATATTATGAAAGAATTAAATGAAAATTTGAAATGTTGCATTGGCCACTAACTAAAATAAATTAAGTACTAAAATGACTAAAAAATGACTCTTCAATAAAACCAATAAAAATGACAAAAGCAAATAGCAAAATTACCAAAACTTAAACTAAAGTTTAAATTCTAAAATTTTAAATAGTAATAAATACTATAATAGCATATAAAAAATAAATAAATGCCTCACAATGACTTAGAAACACCATGAAAATAATTATTTTTCAAAATTTTAAATCATTTTGTTAATTGAAATAAAGCAGATTTTTTTTATTTATTTACAAATATTAGATGAAAAGTTAGAAATGTTGCCATGGCAAACTAACCGAAATAAAATAAGTTGAAGTACTAAAATGAACTAACTCTGAAATAAATAAAACCAATAAAAATGACAAAAGCAAAAAGCAAAATGACTAAAACTTAAACTAAAATTTAAATTCTAAATAGTAATTAATAATAGCATATAAAAAAATAAATAAATGCCTCGCAATGACTTAGAAATAATTATTTTTCTAAAATGTAAATAATTTTGTTAATTGAAATAAAGCAGAATTTTTATTTATTTACAAATATTAGATGAAAAGTTAGGCAAACTAACTGAATTAAAATAAGTTGAAGTACTAAAATGACTAAAACTAATGCTGAAATATATGTAATCTAAATAGACGTGTAAAAAAATCGGTGTATCGTTCGTTCATTTGTTATAGCTTTGAAAGTAGAAAAATTACAAAACTGCGCCTTTTTTTCTTTAAAAAAAGTAAAGAATTCAGCTTGATTTTTCATTTTTACGCTCACGATAGAAAATAAAATAAAAACAGCTTGAACGTTCGATCTCTACATGTGGGCGGGAATGAAACGCCCCTTTTCGCTGATTGGCCAACCAAAGATCAAATTGTGATGTCATCAGTTTGCAGATTGCTAGTGTATTATCTAGACTTCTTGTTTTCCCTCCTCCTCCTCCTCCTCATGTGACCTTTTCTCTTTCATTCTCCATGTTTGGTAAAGGTCACACTTGTTGTGATTCGTCAGTGTGGATCGTAACGTGTCCGTGATGCTGTCAAAAACGTGGAAAGGCCAAATCATCATGATGAGGTTTATGATTACTTATTAACGTTTTTTGTTTCTATACTCTTGTAGGGACTGACAGTTTATAATATCATCTATATGCGTTTTACTAAGCGATGCGAGCGCTTGCAGAGTCACATGATCTTCTGCTGGATGCTCGATGTGCACATGCTGAGAGAGCATTATCCTCGTATCATTCAGCACACTGACTTTATATGGCTGCGCTCATAGATGTCTTTAAAAACTCACATTTTCCATTTGATTTGCAAGTCAGTGGATCTCAGCCGGTGGATCAGGTCCTGAACACGGGTCATCGGCCTAAACAAATGCATGTAAAAAATGGGTCATTCCATGTCAAAACTTCCAAATGTTTCATTAATGTCATATTTTTTCTGAAGAAAGACAAATTGCTGAAAGCCAAAATGGCTGCATATTTACTGAGTAACCCGATGTTTTTTCGAGGGGGTCAAAATGACAATTTTCACATGAGATTTGGAGCAAAATTACAGTGGGGTAAAAATGACTTTGGATGGATGACAGAATCATTATTTTATTTTTACACAGTCTATAATCGGTTGACTTCAGCAATATTTCTTTGCATTATAGATAGTTCAAAAATGGGAAAAAGCACTTATGTTTTTTGCCCTTAAGTTTGCATGCCTGTAACAAAAGAAGTACATCTTAATATCCTTTCAGATTTAGTTTTTTAACAAATATGTCTTCATTTTAAGGTTCAGTCACACACATATGGAGACCTTAATGCGACACTGTGAGTTAATAATCAACTCAAGTACACATTTTCAGTGGTCAAAAACAAAATTTGGGTCACTTTGCACACGTTCAGGGGTCAGTCAGGCTCCCCATCACCCAATCACAGATACCCCTTTTCCACCAATAAACGAATAAATGTAATGTAAATGTAATATTTTATAAATATGGTGATCATTTTGGTGATCAAAGATTAATTTTGGGGGATAAAACTGACGACAGGGGGACTTTATAAGCACCACCCCCTAAGTTTTATGTCCGTATACCTGCCGGTGAAAACATGAACATAGACCAACACATTCTCAGCCTTTGGCATCATATAGGTTATGCCATATGGCATTTCGACGAAATACTACGCACATAGCACCCTTTAGCGTCAATATAACATGCACTGTCAAAATGCGTGTTTATTTTTGGCTGCTGTTCATGTTGACATGAATATAATGAAGTACATTAATGTTGAAAACACTGAACATTTTGGCCATGTCTTCGGAAAAATGAGCGGTGAAGAAATCTGGAAGAGCTTGGCCATCATTTGTGCATTGGATTATATGAGTAATGGCAGTTAATAATAAGCACAATAATCAGAATACTGAAAATTGCATGTAAAAGGGAGTGAAAAGTTTTGCAAACATTTTACTTTGATCATTGGAAATAATTGCATTATTTGCTGCACATGTAAACAGTCATTTTCTATTTCAGTTGCATGTGAGTGAATCTCAACTGGTGGATTCAGATCCTTAAAATGGGTCACATGTCTGATCAAAATCATTATGCATGCGAAAAAAAAATGAGAATAATCATGCAATGTCATTAGGTATTTGGATACAAGTGTCTCTGTAATTTCAATGGTTTCATGCTTTCAGCAGCCAATAATTATTAGAGCATGAAACATTGCAGTTTCAATGCTTTTTTGTTGACTCTTATATGATAAACAATTGTGGAAGCACTTGATGTCTAATGCAAAATTTGGGTCGTGAAACAAAACCAGTCGAGAAGCGCTGTTTTCGCCGACTTGCAATTATCGAAAGACTGATGCGCTAATAATAACAATCAAAATTCACCAGCTATTGTTCTAGCAAACTGTCTTTGGTAACTGTGTACTTACTTCAAACCTGTTGTTGGGATGTGAGTACACTGCAATTATGTGTAATTATGACGAGCTCATTATAATGCGCTGCAGGACTAAGTCTAGATTGTGTCTCTTAGCAAAGCCGGTCAGTGCATTATGAATAAAGCTATTGTGGATTGTTGCCCAAACATCTCCAATCGCACGAGTCGTCCCGACAATGTGAGGGATTGAACCTGTACTCACGTTACTCTCAGAAACCCGAGAGCCATTGACAGATCAGATGAAGTTTGTCAATCACACAGAGTGCCTGTAAAACACTAGATTTACAGGACACACTCACACACACACACGAAACTAGAGTGTGTTGTTTGTGTTTCATTTTGGTTTTGTCTTATTATCCGTGTTTAAGGCATGTTAGTGATTCAAACCACATGGAAACACAGCAAACACCACTCAGAACATCTTAGCAACCAAAGAGAAATGCATTTCATGGCAAAAACCACTCAGTATTTTAAAGTCCCCCTGTAGTCAAACATTTCATCCCTAAAAATGATCCTTGATCACCAAAATGACATTTAAGCGTAAAAAAAAAGATTCTTCATGCCTTAAAATATCTTAACTGTAACTCGACAACCTTGCCTAATTTAGTATGCGCGGTTCTATGAATATGCATATGAGCCCCGCCTCCACTCACTCAGCTCAGAAATCCACTGGTTGACCATCACATGTTGATCTGATTGGTTACAATGTCATTTGTGACGTCAGAAACACCAGCGTGTTTTTGACTGTCTTTGGTTCACTGCAGTTTTAAGTAGAAAATATACTCAGCGATGCTGTCGACTTATGAATTTACACGTGGTTTGTCTTCATAAAAACAACACATAGACATATAAACAACATTAAAAACTGGATTTTCACCACAGGGGGACTTTAACTGTTCACTTTAAGGGTCTTCGTGATCCCATGTTTCAAACTTTAGTTAGTGTGTAATGTTGTTGTTAGAGTATAAATAATATATGTAAAATTATAAAGCTCAAAGTTCAGTGCCAAGCGACTGAAGCGAGATATTTTATTTAACAGAAGTAGCCTACATTGAACGGCCCGTTTGGACTATCCCTCTACTTCCTTCTTAAATGACGTCAGTAAAACGATTTTTCACAAATGTCCGCCCACAGGAACGCTCTCTCAACTCCCTCAATAAATACTTTGTTTACTCAGCTCTTACGGTGATTTTCTGAAGTAAAACTACAATAAACTTTATTAAACTCATCAGTATATGACATGTTTGATCATCATTCGGACCTGGTCCGAAACAGCAGACTTGTAGGCTATGAATAAATAATGGTTAAGTTACATACAAGCAGGTGACAAATACGTTATAATAACCGTACTTAAACTACTAAACTATACCTGTTCCATCTCTATACAGCACTCTGACTCAGTAGGCATTATTGTCCGACTCGAAATGAACTCCGTTACTGAGAGTCTCTGATATTATGATCATTTCTTCCTGAGAGACTGAGCGCGAGCTCATGAAGCTCCGCCCCCTATGCCGGCAGCAGCAGCAGCTCATTTGCATTTAAAGGGCACACACTGAAACAACGTGTTGTTCTGAGCCCCCAAAAATGACAATTTTAAACATGCTGTAAAAAATGATCTGTTGGGTATATTGAGCTGAAACTTCACATACACATTCTGGGGACATCAGAGATGTATTTTACGTCTGGTGAAAAGGGGCATAATATGGGACGTTTAAAGGTTATTTGGGGAACCAAAATAGTTCTTCTATGGCATTGCTACGAAAATCCCCTAAAAATGAAAGGGGTCATGAATTGAGAAATCAAAATGTCGTTGATCTTTTGACATGCACAGTAAGGTTGTGAAAACCTTTTCACAATATTCTAATTCTGAATTTGGGGTTTTCATAAGCCATAAGTGAAAATCATCAAAATTATAACAAATAAAGGCTTGAAATATCTCACTTTGCGAGTCTATATAATATATTAGTGTGAATATATAAGTTGAATTTGCTGAAATTAATGAACATTTGTCATTTTGATGATCAAATATTAATTTTGAGGGATACAATTGCTGACTACAGGGGTATATTAAAATATATATAGGCTATATATATTTTTTTTTTCCAAGAAGGAAAAACATTTTAATAATCTAAATATATTTTTCCACTCTAGGATCTTTTGAATCTTAAGAATCGTTTGTGCCTATGTTAGAGGTTCTTCATGGAGCAATGAATCCCACTAAAGAACCTTTATTTTCAAGAGTGTAGTGCTAAAATAAATCATAAAATGATATATTTAGTGCTCTGTATACACTGCATCTGCTGAGAATGAGAAACAGAGAGACAGGTGTGCATCTATTACTAGGAATATGTTTGAGCAAACAGGGCCTTTCAATCTCAGCCTGTTCTTTCTGGAGTCGACAGAGCGGATTGTAGAGTTGAGTGCATGAAAAGCAACATAAAAATGACAGAGCGTCTGATGATAACCAAAGTGCTGATCTTAGTCATTTTGTTGGCTTCGAGTCAAGTCTTTTGTTGAGGGAAAATTTGACTCTTCAGCAAGTGAAGTGCACTCGTTTTGATTTTCAAATGTCACAATCATTACGAAGAAGCGAGGTCTGCTCTGACATTTATTATTTATAATGCAAAAAGCTACGCAATAAGAAAGACCTGATTGAAAACCCCGCAGGAAGGATTATGGATTTAATCATTTCGAATAACCAAAGTAAACATGAAACAAACTCTCTTTACTGGCATGTTTGAAGGCCTTTAAATAAACGCAACATGTCGCCGTCACGAGACACAACCGTATTGTGTACATAAGAGAAGGTTATGCTTATACTGTATGAAGAGTGCTGATACGCTTCTTATGTTTACTATTAATGTACAGTACTGATGATTTGGCCAACAAAATAGACAAAACTATGAACAAGACAGTTGATATATATATATATATATATATTCGTTTTCATTTAGTTTAATTTGAAGTACTAAAATAACAAACTAAATAAACTAAAGCTAAAACCTAAAAAAACTATATAGACATATTTTTAAAATACTAATAAAAATGACAACAAACTTTAAAATTAAAACAGAAAATATTGAATTAAATTAAAAATATTTACAAAAATATGATCGTGTGTATAAGTAAAGTTTAGATTACTTGCTATTAGAAGTATTTGATTTCATTTTATTGTGTGCTAAATTATATATATATATTTTTACTTTTAATGGTTGCAGAATGGAAAATCACATGAATATATGAAAATGGGCAACAGACAGCCGAACTCAAGTCTGTCCTCTGTCCCCGTGTTGTGAACAGCAGAACACATTTCCATTACTGATGTTCAGGGGCCGAACGGGTTACGGAGGATGAAATGAAGATCCTGTAAACTCACACAGGTCCTGTAGCCAAACACACACAAGCTATCAAACCAAAACAAGCACTTACAGGAATAGTTCACCCCAAAAAAAAGAGAATTCGGTCATCATGTACTCACAAAGTGTGTGTTCATGAGTCGAAGATTACCAGAATCGAACAGCAATTAGACCTGTTTCCTCACAAAGCATCAAAGCGTTGTGTATTTTATTTACAGTTTCTGCTTGCATTGATTCTAGTGGCCTTCATTTATACAGCGCTTTAACAATACAGTTCTTTCAAAGCAGCTTTACAGGGATAATAGGAGCTTACAGTAACAGAGATAGTTTGGGCTTTACAGCAGCTAAAGTTATTGTCCAGCTAAAGATCATTAGTTATTAACTTAGGGGCCGCTAACACAACAGCATTTAACCATTTAAAATGAACAAATCTTTTTTCCGAGTCATTTGGTTCATTCAATGAGCGAAACGAATTGACTAGGCAAAAGATTCGTTCATTTTGATAAACGAGTTTGAACAGTAGAGTCACGAACGCGCATCACAAGGCGAACATTTGAGCTTATAAAACTTAAACTTTGTTATTTATTTATTAAATGAGCGATCGTTTCGCTTGATAAGACCCTTATTCATCGTCTGGAATCGTTTAAAGCCCTTTGGACAGTTTGCAGTTTGTACTGAAACTGTCTTTTGGACCTTGAACCGTTTGGTTCCCATTGAAGTCCATTATATGGAGAAAAATCCTGGAATGTTTTCATCAAAAACGTTAATTTCTTTTCGACTGAAGAAAGAAAGACGTGGACATCTTGGATGACATGGGGGTGAGAAAATTATCAGCAAAAGTTTTTTCAAAAGTGAACAACCGGTACTCCTTTAATGACAGTTGTCATAAACATGCAAAACACTTCCTTCATATTCATAACATATGTCATGTCATGATTATGGTGTCATGTTAGTCTTATGCACTCCCCTTCAAGTAAAGTGTTACCGAAACTTTAATGTGTTCTGGCAGTTTATTTGCACACAACAGCGTTTGGTGCTCGAGAACACAAACTTTGAAACAACACTCTTAGAAGAAATAGGTCTATTCAGAACCAGAAATGGTTCCATCTCCCGCTTCATATGGAACTCCGAAATGGTTCTATATAGAACCATTTTTTTTTGGTAAAAGGTTCTATTGGCCAAGAACCCCAGGGTTCTATATAGAACCCAGAGGAACCCTTTTTTTAAGAGTGTATAGAACCTTTTAGGGGTTCCAAATACGTAGCACTGATAGAACCTTTTAAGGTTCTATATAGAACCGTTTCTTCTAAGAGTGAAGGTACAAGTTTTGAAAAAAACAAACAAACAGTATTATCTCTGTGTAAACTTTCAAGACGTGTTTAGATATGTGTGTTTGAATATGTATGTGCGCAGGCGCATAATCTTTCTTTACAAAGTGACATTGGGAAATGACTTGCATAATAATTTTTTGTCGTTTCCATGGATCCATATGAACTGGAATCATTTTGATGACGTTTTATCTATACATTAAAATTGAATGGAAAAGTGCAGCGTGAACTTTCTACTAAATCTCTCCTTTTGTGCTTCACAGAAAGAAAGACAGTCATACAGGTTTGTAACAACATGTGGGTGAGGAATTGATGACCTTTTTAGGTGAAGTATTATAAATGTGAAGCTTGCACTCATAAATCTGCAGTCAGGGAAATGAATTCTGTATACAAGCATTCAGAAACAATAAATGTGAGGAAAAGGTTTAACGTGTCGGGACATAAGTTTATAATAAGAGTGGATTTTTTTGTTCATTGAGGTGGTTTGTGACGAGAGCTCAACGCGACGTGTTCAGCTCGAATAAGCCAGCCGTTCACTGACACAGTAATCATTTTGACATTTAATAACACTTGTGTAACCTCCCTTATTTATCGGCCCTCGCTTATTATGGGAGAATGTACTCGCCGTCTCTCTTCACACGTTTGTGTCACCCTCAAGTGTGTGAGTGTGTAGTTCATTTACTGTAAAGAAGGTAATGACTACCTTTTTTGACTGTTTTCGAAGGTTTTTTTGTGACCCACCTACGTTTGCTTTTTTTTTTCCAAGTGTCATCTGCTTTGTTAATTGGCTAAGTGCTGGAGTAATTGGACGAATCTCATGAAAAACATTTCACCCCCAAATCAATGGGAAAAAAATTACAAGAATTCATTTTGCATAAATAAATTACAGCACATTTATTGTCTGGATGTATTACTTTTTTTGGTATTTTAATTATCTTCATTTCTCATTAATGCATTTTTTATGAAACTAGTACAAGTTAAAGGCAAAACTGTACATGTAAAGTTTACAATTTACATAAAATGTCAGTGTTTTTGCATCAATTTAATGAGAATGCAACTTTTTCATATAGTAATGCAAATTAGTGAAAAATAATGTCACTGCAATTATGTGTATAAAGTATATATGTATGTATATGTATATGTGTATGGGGGGGGGGTGTATATAGAGATGGTATATAGATATAAAGAAGAGAATACGCTCTCTATCTGTCAATCATTTAGCACATCGAAATAGACAGATAGACAGACAGACAGACAGACAGACAGACAGACATAGAGACAGATAGATAGATAGATAGATAGATAGATAGATAGATAGATAGATAGATAGATAGATAGATAGATAGATAGATAGATAGATAGATAGATAGATAGATAGATAGATAGATAGATAGATAGATAGATAGACAGACAGTTGGTTATTTAGATAGATAGATAGACAGGCAGACAGACAGACAGATAAACAGACAGACAGACAGACAGACAGACAGATAAACAGACAGACAGACAGACAGACAGACAGACAGATAAACAGACAGACAGACAGATAAACAGACAGACAGACAGACAGACAGACAGACAGACAGACAGACAGACAGACAGACAGACAGACAGATAGATAGATAGATAGATAGATAGATAGATAGATAGATAGATAGATAGATAGATAGATAGATAGATAGATAGATAGATAGATAGGTATATAGACAGACAGTTGGTTAGTTAGTTAGTTAGATAGTTAGATGGATAGACAGCCAGATAGACAGACAGATAGACAGACAGACAGACAGATAGATAGACAGATAGATAGATAGACAGACAGACAAATAGATAGACAGATAGATAGATAGACAGACAGACAGACAGACAGACAGACAGACAGACAGACAGATAGATAAATAGATAGATAGACAGACAGATAGATATACAGACAGACAGACAGATATATATATATATATATAATTCACTAATTTATAACTAACTATATATATAAATAACTATAATGATACATATTGTATTGTTTCCGAACAGGTTTCCACATCCCCTTCTGCCATTCGCCAATAAACAGATAACAACATCACGTCATTGGTTATTTCTATGTCGGCCTGGTCAGGTCTCAAACTAGCAGTTTTGAAACACCAGAAAATAACAATGTTGTGTATTTTGGGGAATCATCAGTTTACTTATAGTTACCTCAGCTTCTTTCTTCTGATTTTGGGGTGAAATAATAAAGATCCGCACGTGTTCTCGACAGGTTTTGTGAGATTCGATCAATTAAAGGGGTGCATAATTGGTTTCTGGGGGTCGTTGGGTTGCAGCTTATCAGTCCTTCATAAACAAATCTTTGCACTAGCAAAGTTTTTTTGTCCCTGCTCTTTGTTGAACACAAGAGGATGCTGGGAAGGGAGGCACTACACATTCCAAAGCCGTGATGCAATGGAATCCCTGAGCCTGTTAACCCCTAAATATACACACACACAGATATATAAAACATGCATGTGCATGCATATAAATGCAATGCATGAACTCATATGTTGTCTGAGCGCTAGCGAGCGTCTACTCCACATGCCTGTTGAGTTCTCCTTCTGTGGCTTTTATTAAACAAGTTCCCACCCCAGGACCCTCTCCAACACACTCACACTGACTGCATGTGGTACAATAAGCATGTTGACACACACACATGGTCGTGGAGAGACAACAAGTGTCCTACTGCGATGACAGCTCACTCACAAACACACACACACACACACACACACACACACACACACACACACACAGATGTACAGAAAACACAAGCGCTTTCAGCTGAGTTAGTTAGTCTGTTCATCAGGAACATTTTACATTATTTTCCTTTGGCTCTGAGAAGGCTGGGAAGGAAAGTGTTGTTCTGTTCTCTCTGTTCCCTGTTTGATTCTCTTTCTTTTAAAAGGCATGATGTCTTCTGTTCAGATTCAGACGCAAATGCACAGCTTAAAATGAGATAAATTAATTAGCATGGAAAAACAAATGTGTAATTGGACAGATTATAATACCTCAGAAAACTACCAATCAGAAACGCTCTCTGTCTGCCAATCATTTAGCACATCGAAATAGACAGACAGACAGACAGACAGACAGACAGATAGATAGATAGATAGATAGATAGATAGATAGATAGATAGATAGATAGATAGATAGATAGATAGATAGATAGATAGATAGATAGATAGATAGATAGATAGATAGATAGATAGATAGACTTTCAGGCAGACAGAGAGACAGACAGACAGATAGAGATAAAAAGATTGATAGACAGACAGACAGAGAGAGAGATAGATATATTGATAGACAGATAGATAGATAGATAGATAGATAGATAGATAGATAGATAGATAGATAGATAGATAGATAGATAGATAGATAGATAGATAGATAGATAGATAGATAGATAGATAGATAGATAGATTTTAAGACAGACAGACAGACACAGATAGATAGATAGATAGATAGATAGATAGACTTTCAGACAGACAGACGGAGATAGATAGATAGATAGATAGATAGATAGATAGATAGATAGACTTTCAGACAGACAGACAGACAGACAGACAGACAGACAGACAGACAGACAGACAGATAGATAGATAGATAGATAGATAGATAGATAGATAGATAGATAGATAGATAGATAGATAGATAGATAGATAGATAGATAGATAGATAGATAGATAGATAGATAGATAGATAGATAGATAGATAGATAGAGCTCGGGGTGCAAAAAATGATTGATAGACAAAGAGCGTTTACAGCTATTTTATATTTGTATTAGCTATTTTATATTAATGTTAATGGTTATCGTATGTCGGGGAGATTTTATGCAACTTTAAGAGTCCAAATACTTTTTGAGGTCGTTGTTTGTGATGCATTTATCCAACGTGAAGTCCCACCTCAAATGTTTCTCATCCTCTCTCCTTCCTTCTTTTGCTCCCCGCTCCCATCAGCAGAGGTCGCCTGACAGAGTCAGAGTCAGTGAAGCACACGAGCACTCGTTCACAAAGCAGGACATTTCGCTTCTCTCAAAGTTATATAGCCTACAGTTTATTTCTTTTTTTTACCGTATTGGCACTGTGGAAACTTGGCGTAAAAATAAACTGACGATATTTGAGTGGATCGTGGGTGCTATGTAGCCTAATAATATAGCTATTTTTATATTAGCAATATACTTTTTACACGTAAAATGATGTTAAAATATAATTTTAATGGCATTTTACTGTAGAAGCACACATCTTATGTTAAAAAAAGAATTCCAACCTAGCTACTTAAACGACTAAAAAAATCACTTGCACTTAGGCTAACCTACTATCATGTTTTGCGCCTTTTAACATTATTTTGCGTTGAGATATTTTCAAGCTCAACACAAGCGCGTAAATAATCGCGCGCGCGTTTTCATATGGAACAGAACAAATCCCGCGAACGGATGTGAGGAGAGCATGAACACAGGCTCAACCCCTTTCTCTTTCAGTCGTTCTGTTGCTTTTTGTTTGGGTTAACAATAGAGAGAGAGAGAGAGAGAGAGAGAGAGAGAGAGAGAGAGAGAGAGAGAGAGAGAGAGAGAGAGAGAGAGAGAGAGAGAGAGAGAGAGAGAGAGAGAACACAGAAGCGCGAGCTGCTCTCCATGCCTTCAGTCTAGCGGAGCGGGCGATGGATGTGAGATTTTACCCGGCACCTCCTTCAAGCGTGGGCTCCTGTACATTACCCACCGACACCAGCCTCTCCTCTCTGGACTATTACCACTGCAACAAGGTAATTTACCCCACCATGCGTTGGCTTCTTCTTATTCTTCTTCTTTACGCACCAGTTTCTCTTTCCCAGATGGGAAATAACCTGCTTCATTCACTTCAGGACAGTTTCATCTGTTGCAATCATACACATCACGTTAGTAAGTGTAGGCTGAGTATGGTGAATGTGTTTGTTTTCAGTGCGCATTGTCGGGTCGCGCGAAACCTCCGCATCTCCGGACCGGGCATCCCAAACTTACTTCAGCATCTCGGGAATTGTGCACTTGCACTGTAGCATCACTGTAACTGCTGGCACATTCATCCAAAATAAGCGAAATGTGGCATTGCACATGCATGAAATTGATGAAAAGCATTATAAAGTCAGTACTGAGACACAGCTTGTTTCCCGAGGGAAGATGGAGATCTCCCGTCCGGCTGCTCTTATAGCCTATAGGAGAAATGCAGCTTTCCTTTCTTTCTGTCTGGATGTGAATTCGCTTCATATTCGCTTTGTTGATAGAACAGCAACCCTGTGTGACGTAGTTGCAATTGCACGTGTTAGAAGTAGCGAACAATTAATTAGTTCTTAGGCGCGTTATTTATTTATTACGGGGAACTCGGCTAGTATTTCTAAGCGGGATTTATCCGATGATTTATGCATTTATTTGTTCTGTGAAACAGGTAGAAATATACGTTGGATAGTGCATTTAGATTGTTTTCCCTGAAAAGCACACAAGAGCATATTATAAACCGGAAAATGTGTGCAATGCGTTGTTAAGTTTAGTTTTGCCAATGAGCGCGTGACTAATAACGGGTCTGAATGTGTAAGATATGTAGTGCTGACTGAAAATAGCATGTGCACTAGCATTCAGCGTCAGGCTGACTAGGATAAGATTTTAGCAGGTTAAAGATGCACCCCGATCCTCATTTGTCTACGGATATAGCTACGTCTCTCCAGTTATCTGTCATAGCGTGAATTCAGAATTATTTAAATAAATGTTGATGACTTATTGCTTTGTGAGTTTTGATGGTAGGCTGTGTGCGTAATATAGAATTCAGTTTTAGTTTATGATACTTTTTTCTGTCGTATTAGCCGATGTTTTGTTTAATTGGGTTCATTGTGTTTCTGGGAAGTTCTTAGTCTTTATCTTTTTTGATCTTGTATACGCATACTGTCAAATTCATATTCTGTTTACTCAGAACTCAGATCGGAATCGACGTATTTAAGCGCTGCTTTAGTCACGTGTCAATCAAGCATTGATAACATCATTAAGTTTCAGCGGCCGTTGTTAAACCCTGCCAAATCTGATCTAGAATGGCGATATTGGAGAATATTTCCTGTAATTTTTAGATAAACAATCTAAATATGAATTTGCACAATATAGTATACAGGAACCAATCAGATGTGTGGATTATTGATCCACGGTCAGCAGCCCAGTAACGTCTTTCGTTTTACCAAGGTTTTACTTTTACCGCCACTATTTTTTTTTTAAAGTAGACTGTGATGACGCGTTTTAAAGGGATAGCCTACTCCACCCAAAAAATGAAAATTGTGTCATCATTCACTCACCTTCAATTTTTTTTGCAAACCTGTATGAATTTCTTTCTTCTGCTGAACTCAAAGGAAGATATTTTGACGAACGATTGGAACTTTGGCACCATTGACTTCCATAGTATTTATTTTTCTACTATGGAAGTCAATGGTACCAAACAACCGTTTGGTTCCAATCGCTCTACAAAATATCTTCCTTTGTGTTAAGCAGATAAAGAAACTCATACATGTTTGCAACAACTTGACGGTGAGTGATGACAGAATTTTCATTTTTGGGTGGAGATCCCTTTAACGGTCATCAACATCGTAAATCTTGAAAAGTTTTTAATTTAAATTTGTTTATGTGAATATATATCACTATACTTTGTATATTACCTTTGCATCAAATGACAAAAAACTAATGTTGTTCCAATACTGCAAATTTACATCTTTCTCTCTTCTGACTGCCAATCTCTCTATTTTGTTTTTCTCTCTTGAAAGTCTTGAAAACACTATAGTGGAGTTTTCCTTTTGCTATTTTAGTAAATGGAGACATACAAATATATTTTAATGTCGTCTCTCATTTACCACTTTCGAAGTTTACCCAACCCAACTATGAAGACCTCCACTTCTGACAAACACCGAAACATTATATTCATGTTTTCTAAAATAATGGCAAACAGAGGCTTTTACCTATTGTTATTTAATAACCGCTCTGTTTAGAAGCATTTGAGATTTTTTTGTGATGGAGCTTTTAAAATCAGCCATCTTGACAGCGAATAACTCATAATTTGCTGATGGGTGTTTATACTAGGGTGTCACAGAGTTAAGCTTGTGGCTCTAAGCATATGGAAAAGATCAGCCGGCGAATGGAGAACAGAGTAATCCAAGCCAACTCCATACGTTGAAAAATGATCCTGTGCAAGTGGACATTATGAAACAAAATTTTAGGGGGAAAGCCTGCTCTCCCCACCACAATGGCCCTCTTTATGTGCTCCAGCTTTAATAATGCAATATTCTCCAACATTCTTGAGAGGCCCCAAATGAAGGTCACGTATGGAGGTCTTGCATTAATATGTAACGTTTGAGAGTTTGCGTGATGTGGTTTACAGTGCTGTCGCATGAACCGGAAACTGTTCTGAAAAACTAGGCCATCCATGATAAGTGTCTATCATTTCCTGCCGCTAACACACAAACATGCTACATGCTGCATTCCTGAACCACGCATGAGCTTTTTCATACTTGTATGTGAAGTATGAAACCGTCAATCATATAGAACAGTGCATGTAGTGTATGTGAAACCAAAACCAGATCAGGGATGAGTTTTTTTTAGCAAAGTATATGCAGAATTCATAAGTGAATAAATCTATTATTTTCATTTATTATTTAATTTTTACCCAGTTTTTTATCCTTTGATATAAAAATCCCATTGGAGGAGTCAGGATTGCAGTTGCTCAGCATTTGTGACCAACATCTTTTATCATTAAGTTGCCAGAATCAATTATATTAAGTCTGTCAAACGATTAATCGTGATTAATCGCATCCAAAATAAAAGTTTATGTTTGCATTATATATGTGGGTGCACTGTGTATAATTATTTTATATATGTAAATACACACACATGCTTGTATATATTTAAGAAATATTTTCATGTATGTATAGATTGATATATAATTTATATGATATGTAAATATAAATATTTTATATAAAAATAATATTTTTTTCTTAAATATACACACATGTGTGTGTATTTATATATATATACAAAATAATTATACACAGTGCACCCACATATATTATATAAACACAAACTTTTATTTCGATATGCGATTAATCGCGATTAATCGTTTGACAGCCCTATTGAGTTTTGGCTCATTTGAGGTACCACTGAAAATTCACAATTTTCAACTACAGAAAATGAATAAAGTAATCAAATGCAGAATAACTCTGTAATCATAGATTTATCCTTATTAAAGTTACAAAAGTTATTCAGTCAAACGTTTCTTCGTCTTTGGTTGTTTGATTAAGATCAAGGACAGCTGTTGTCAATATAAGAGATAATGCACTGATCCAATATACTGATACACATGCCTTTCTCAACTGTTTATGTTCACTAAAGACATAACTTACAGTGTTTACAAGGATACTCACGATTTCATATATTCGCCAAAACCAATTTGAACTCATTTGGCACTTGGTGAGTGTTCATTTAAGGCTCATTTTAGGCAAATTTGCTTCATTGACCAACAGAAAGCTGCTTTTGTGTGAGATATTGACAATAGACAATGGACTTTTTTTTCAAATATATGCTCTCAATTCAATTTAGACCAAAAATCCCTCTCTCCATTTTAAAGTGGATTACTGTTGATTTGTTTTCAGAACATCTTAAAGTTTCAGAAAACGAATGCAGTCCTCATGCATATAGTTTGCAATCAGTGACACCTCAGAATAGGGAAGCAACTTTACAGCCATAACAACCAGGCAATCGATAACACATTAACCAATGTCATCATCATCTGCCCTGCAACAAACCTGCCAGATCCATACTTCCAATGCAAACACGCCTAGTAACGGCCATGCTAGTATTTACTCAAGTGTCCAGTGGTGCACAGTCTAGTTTTAACTAAGATATTAAGCATGTAAAAGTGCAAGACTTTGGGTTGAACATCTTTTCTGGTGTCTTGATGCTGAAGTTTCAGTTGAGCTGTGACTCATTCTCACTTCGAGCAGACTGACTTTCTATCTCTCGTTTTCATGAGTGGGTGTATTGTTTGTTAAGCATACGCTCTGTGAATTCCTCCTCTAAAGGCCATCTCTTCATAAATGCATGTTTCACCCAGAGAATATTTGTCGAATGCATTATGACTTGTGCATCGCCCCGGGCTTATTCGCTGCGTTTAAAATTGAAGTTGGATAGGTTAAGAGAAGATGGACCACTTCCCCCTCTTCACCGGTGTTACTGTATTAATGCAGACAGAGATAGGAGGGAGACCGCAGCGTGTTAGAGACAACCCAACTACTTTTAACTCTTAGATCATCAAGTATATTCATAGCGCTCACTTGTGTTGCCATGTCAAGAGGGTTTGATCTTGAGTCCATCAGAAATCCAAGTTGATTTTAATGCATGTTTCTGGCTTTATTGGGTTTGATTCATTAACAGTGTGTGTTTTTCAAAAGAATAAAGACTCAAAATGCAATAATTTGCCCCGCCTTTGAAATAACGTTGCCGTCCAATCGGTCGTGTCTCGTTGAGTATCCTGTTGCATTTATAAATAAGTCGTATTACAACATGGCGCGACATGGTGATCTTTGCAGCCGTTTCTTGCAGTGAGCTTTGACTTTCAATTTCAATCGTACGTCCAAGTGTCAGCCGTCAAAAGAAGAGGCACCTCAGATGTTAAACGGCAGCCAAAAAAGCGTTATCGCTCCTGAATCAGATCCCTGTAAGTGGGTGGCAGTGGCACATTACCAGCTGTGTGTGACGGCAGAAAACCTTGATTCATTTAAAGAAAGTCTGAGCCTTAACTTATTATTTAGTCCGTTCAAAGAGTCTGTCTCTCTTTGAGCTTGTTCTTCGCTGCTTTAACCATCTAAAAATAACTCGTAGGCCTAGCAATTACTGGAAACGGGTGCAGAGTGGTGCATCTACGAGTGCAACTGTCTTTAGCTTAAATGATACTTTAACTGAAATGCATCAGTGCAGTGGAAATAAGAGATTATCTCTGTGCATGCACACTTTTTTTGTGCAGGAATCGTTGCATATGGTGCATCTAAATATGCATTTCATCCTGAGGCAGGGGTGTGTGATTTACATGGGAAAGGTGTGCCGTTCTCACACTGATTCAGCGTTTTAATTCCAATCATGTTTTAATGTATACATGCTGAATCAGTGCAACAGCAGCACACCTGCGAAACTAATCGGTTTTCTTTATGTTTATTTAATGTTGTATAATCTCAAATCAATCAATCTGGTTCGCATTTCACTTTAAATGCTGGGTTATTCAACCCAAATTTGGGTCAATTATGGACAAACCCAAATGTTGGGTTGAAAATGTAATTAAAAAAATGTACAGTTGAAAGTGAAAGTTGAAGTTGGGTTCAAATTTTAAATGACATTTTTAACCCAATTTTTGGGTTTGTCCATATTTTACCCCAATTTTGGGTTCAAACAACAACACTCTAAACAATGCTGGGTTGTTTGAACCCAAAATTGGGTAAAATATGGACAAACCCAAATGTTGGGTTAAAAATGTCATTTCAAATTGTAACCCAACTTCTACTTTCACTTTCAACTGTACATTTTTAATTGCATTTTAACCCAACATTTGGGTTTGTCCATATTTTACCCAATTTTGGGTTCAAACAACCCAGCATTGTATAGAAGACCAGAGAAAACAACAACAACACTATAAACAATGCTGGGTTGTTTGAACCCAAAATTGGGTAAAATATGTACAAACCCAAATGTTGGGTTACAAATGTCATTTCAAATTGTAACCCAACTTCAACTTTCATTTTCAACTGTAAATTTGAAATTGCATTTTTAACCCAACATTTGGGTTTGTCCATATTTTACCCAGGTTTGGGTTAAAACAACCCAGCATTGTTTAGAGAAGACCAGAGAAAACAACAACACTATAAACAATGCTGGGTTGTTTGAACCCAAAATTGGGTAAAATATGGACAAACCCAAATGTTGGGTTGAAAATGTAATTTCAAATTGTAACCCAACTTCAACTTTCATTTTCAACTGTCATTTTTTTAATTGCAATTTTAACCCAACATTTGGGTTTGTCCATATTTGACCCAAATTTGAGTTAAAACAACCCATTTTTTAGATTGAAGTGAATGAAAAACTGAAAAAGATCCTATCAGTTTGTGTGAAGCTGTATATATGACAGTTGTCCTCTTTCCTCGACACTGTAATGGAGATGTGAGATAATGAGTCGTCAGGCCAGCTGATCTGCGTTCTGTACACGGGAAGTTAATTATGTGGAAAGAGGCGATCCAGAACTAACAGTCATTTCTAACTCTGATCAGAAACCTGCCTGTGAGACATATTTCTCACGTCTTAGTTTCATCCATCAGGTGTTTTTGAACCTGATCTGTGTGTGTAATGTGAACAGGTTTATGAATAGAACGGTACACTTTACAATGAGGTTCATTAGTTAACTACCTTCTTCAGCATCTTAGTTAATGTAAATTTCAGCAGCACATTGAAAACATGAGTTTTTTCAACTTAACCTGATCCAATTCTCATGTTTCCAGTGCTTGTCAGGGTTTATACAAAAACATTGTCCTCAGTAATGATTAAAAGCAGGTTCTTTATGAGAGTGAGCCACACCTGAGTTGTAGAAGCATTCGCACCGAGACTTCACGACCTGCTGTGCACATGTATTACTGACGTGCGGTGTGAAATGTCTGTGCACACTCTGTGGTGAGCGAGACCTTTTCAGAACTATTCAATGCTTTGCTTTATATGAGTCAGAACCACAAAACTGTGTTACAAAACTCTAACACTTGTGTGAAATACAGTGGAGACCCAGAAAATGGAAACTAATGCGGAAATAAGTTGGCATTGCATTTTCTGTCATGCACTGTAATTTCACACAAACATTTCTACTATATATATGAAGAGTTCAGATGCAAAAGCTTCTAAATGCCATTTGAAATTTTCTTCTTTAATGATGATTTTTATCAAACTTGTATATTTAAGTTCAGTAATTTCACTTAAATAACAATTAAGTGAAATTACTGAACTTAAATATACAAGTTTGAAAAAATTATCATTAAAGAAGAAAATTACAAATGGCATTTAGAGGTTTTTGCATCTGAACTCTTCACATATAAAAATGCTGGGTTGTTTTAACCCAACTTTGGGTCAAATATGGACAAACCCAAACGTTGGGTTAAAAATGTAATGTAAATTTAACCCAATGGCTGGGTTTGTCCATATTTGACCCAAAGTTGCATTTTTTAGTGATATATTAATATGTAATAGATGTGTATAAAAAAAATCTTTTTCAAATTTAATTGAATGTGTTTCTTTGTAATTCTTTGTCAAATTTACTAGTAATTTCTGAGTAAAAAAAAAAGTAAATCCTACTCCCCAATTACTTTTTCTATACAGCATATGTAACATTATATTGCTCTAGATTGGTATCAGAATGGTACCTCTGAAAAAGCTATTTTGTTCGACTACCACCCCACAGTGGTTCCTACGCCCTGGGACGTTAATAATCACAGTACATTTGTTTTGGCCGACCGTAAAACAGCAGAACACATCAGGTGACCATCGTGCAAAAATTACCTAGCATTTTATTGTGTTGTTTTGTTGTTGCCCTGCATCCCGTATAAAAGCGTCTGCAGCCCAGTCACACACTCGGGCAGTAATGCAGTAAATGTAGCTGGCGTTTTGTGAAGCGCTGTCAGTCGCTGTGGGGGTGCGGGCGCAGCAGTGCACTAATTGGCCTTGGCAGAGAGAGAGAGAGAGAGAGAGAGAGGGCGAACGAACGCTGAATGTCTGCTGGCTTCATGGTGAATAGCAACTGATTCAGTAATGCAGCCGGTAAATAATCGCGAAGCCTGTCCGCGGGGGAATGAGAACTGCACAGACTTCTGGGACACTCACTGATACGGCCAGCGTTACAGAGGCCGATGATGTGAATCTAGAGATGTGTGTGTGTGTGTGTGATCATCATCCCTTCAGGTGAACAGGAGTTTGTCTCAGGGGTTTTCTCCTGCTGTGGTTTTGGTGATTCAGAATGTACTTTCTAAGAGTATTTTTCGTGGATGATTTATCACTGCATGTTATTATAAAGGAGAAAAAAAAGCCTTCATAATCTTTCATCAAAATGCAATAACTTGCTTTGCCTCTTAAATGACTTTCCATTTCGGCTGACGTCGCCAATCCTGCACTTTTCCATCCAGTTCATCCACTGCCTTTATTCTGGGAATGATACGCCCACTTTTCAACATTCAATCGATTCCCAATGGGTAGAATTAAGCATGTATAATATAATATATATATATAAACAAACTTTTATGTTAGATGCGATTAATCGATTCGACAGCACTAATTAGAACCTTTTCTTCTTCCAAAACATCTCTTTTATTTACGTGCATTTATTGACATTTTTCTTTTCTCGTTACTCTTATTAGAACTATTGTAATACAATATTCGGTAACTAACACTTGTAAGACAATAAGGTTTTATTTGTCAAAACTTCTACAGCATTTATCAATCTTAATTCATGTTAATCTCAACGTTTACTAAAACATTTTTATTAAGATCCAAGTATAATAGCTAATGCACTGTGAACTAACCTGAACGTGTTTGACAGCTAATATTAAGTAAGGTTAAAAGATGCTGTAAAAATACATTGTTTATGTTAGTTAATGCATACTTACAAAGCCACTGATACTTTAACCATTTAGTTACATTTATATACAGTGTATATATATATATATATATATATATATGTCTATGTGTGTATAAAAATATATATACTGTATGTATGTATGTATGTATGTGTATATATATATATATATATATATACTGTATATATGAGTGTGTATACAGTATACACACACAGAGACATACGTCTGAATAAATATATAAATACATATAATTATACATACACACACATATATTATGTAAACACAAACTTAGATATGATTAATCGTGATTAATTGATTTGATTGACAGCACCAGTTCTAATAGAATCTTAAAAGGTTCTGTGAGTCATTATGGCATCAATGATTTTTTTTTTGAATCATAATTACATTCTATGACTAAAACAGCTTTATCACTGGAATAACCTGTTCCTAATTATCCAATCATTTAAGAAATTTCTCCTTATATGGAACCATTTTGGCTTTTAAAATTGGTCATTGGTCAATCTGCATAGGAATTGACTGGGCATTTTGAAAGTGGTGGTGAAATATGACCGAGAAATATGACCTCACAATGAACCGACGGAAAATAAGACCGGAAAGACAGAAACTGGAAGACATTAATTGAAATCCCCCACAGGGCGCCAGGGCACTTTGATCAGAACCTGTCAGTGCTTGATGTGGGGCATGTGCTTCCGACCCGTCAGCGCCTCACAGAAGCAGTGGTCCACCCGACACCCCCCTTTCAGGATGTGGTGTAGCTGCACCCCCAAATGCATGTGCACATATACAGTAAAACCAAAACGTATTCAGACACCTTTAACGTTTCTCACATCATCACAGTTCATTCACTATAGAGAATGGTAATAAATATGAGCAGAATTCAGAGTTACTGTCCATCTTTCTGTTCGACTCACACATGAATTATGTTGAATATCTGTCAGCTGTTCAATTTAACTACACAATTAGATCATACCAGTTTAGCTCAACCGGTGACCAAGCAATGCTTCATGTTGTTCAGTGTGTCTGGAAAGAGCATTAGCAATTACAGAAAACACACAGCTCAAAGTGGAGGATTAATATTTGGTCCCAAATCTGTATAACTTTTACTGGTAGGAAGAATTATTGGGTATAATATGTCACAGTTTACTTTAGGGATGCACCGATATGAACATTTTGGCCGATACCGATACCGATAATTCTTTATATTTGAAAGCCGATAACCGATATATCGGCCGATAAATCTAAATCCAATTTTTATATAATTTTTGAAAGCCTGATTGCAAAAACAAAACTCTCACAATTAAAATCCGTTCCCTAACACAATTATAATGTTGTCGACATGTGCCGATATGACACATTTTGCACTTAAATAAACATATTTCAAGCAATTAAAATCAATCATGTTGAACAGTGCACATCTTAAGTGTCTCAGGTGTCAAGTGTTGAAGGAAATAATTCATAATTTATCAGCTTTACCACATTTTATTATCGGGCCGATAACGATTACATAAAAATGAACAAATATCGGCCGATACCGATATGGTGGCCGATATATCGGGCATCCCTAGTTTACTTTATTTTGCTCTCCTCACATACATTAGTGAACTATAGTGTCCTGCAAACACTAGTAAAGCAATATCCCATATATAATAATCTTTGTTTGACTATAGCACATGTCATTTTAGCAGAAGGGCGCATGTTTTACAGGACTGGAGATGCATTATTTCTCAGCCGACCATAATTGCCAGTCAGCGGTTTGGAGACCCAAAACTGAGTCCCGCCGCCAGATTTTGCCACACTCTGGTCGACCCTATGAAAGACAGAAGTTTATTGTTCTAGTGCACTCGGCACACTCAAAGCCGGTGGATCGTCGTCGACGGAAATGAAAACACTTCAAATTGTCTTTGGCTTTTATATCTCGTCATAAAATGGCTGCTTTTGCACGTTTGAAATAGGAAATATCTTTGTGGCAGCTGAACCTAAACCAAACAGGATGGCATCGCAGAATTCGCACAGTTTCTTTGTCACCCACGTGTGTGTGGTTTTCAGTTTGTCTCTTTTTGGTCAGGAAGTGTTTTAACCCCTGCTGCACATGTGAGCGCCGACAATTTGGATTTCGCTCGTGTGATGACTTCGGGTCTGAACGGTGCATTTATTTTGCTGTTTTTATCGGTCAGATACAATTGATTTCCTGAGTAAACCCCATCCGGATGTTATTGACATCAGACGCCGGTTTGAGGCAGATCAGGCTGATTTTCTGTTCTTGTTTTATGTCAGTAAACGTGACCTTTATGCAAAGATGGTGTGGGTTTCTAGCTCGTGCTTCTTTAGGTGAAAATGCAGCATGTATCGGTGTTGATTTCACCCATTAGGGCTTTATTGCATGGTGGAAAGTGTCTGTATGTTGCATTTCGCTGGTGTCAGTTATTTTGACGATTTTCTTTGGAATAAAAAGCATTCATATTTAGGCCAGGAACATGCAAAAAAGTAAACCGAGGGCCATAAAAAGCCTGTTTTGAGCGTTTAACTAGTGTTGTTTCTTTGGAGGTGTTTTGCCGTCCTGCTGTGGGGGATTTTAAAGGAAGTGTTACATAAATACAATGAAAGCACTCAATGATTATTTTTAGCGGACTCGGCTTCATTGTGGACCTGTCACCTCGCTCATCTGCGGCTTTCTACAGACCCACAGAAAAAGTTTTAGTGAAAGCATTTGAGCTCATCTTACTGAAAGCACTTCGTCCGGCTTGCTGAGTTACAGTACGAAAGCAGAAAGCACTTGCTAAATCTGCAGGATTATATCGCGCCATTGATAATGAGGGTCCGATAGATGTGAACAATGCAAAAAACTGAAACACAAAATCATGTGAAATCTTGTAGTTGTGAGCTCAGTGTGAGGAAGGTAAAGTCAAAACCACCTCGAAACGCCATTCGCAAATGAGAAATTAAAAAAAAAGTGGGTTTTCTGATCAAAATAGATCTGAATCTTGGCAATGTAATGCAATTTTTTTTAAGTCAAACATGGAATAATATGTGTAGACAACGTGGCTTTCAGCTTGACGGTGTGAAATACTCTCATTAAAGCACCGGCGAGGGCCGAGGAAGACCGCGTGGGGGCCCGACTGCAAAAACACATTTCGTGGGAGTTTTTTATGAGCTGTAAATGCAGGAAACTTTGACAAGGCCTGGAAGTTGCTGATATTGTTTGGGCTCTGATTATGTGCCGGTTTGACAGGCGACGGGTCCACCTGAAGCTGAGCTGAAGAGAAGCTAAAGCGACTCGCTAACCCAGAAAATAAGTTGCAAAATGAACTCGGCTGTGACCAACTACCTTTTCCCTGTGGGATTCGAGGCAGATAGTCGCTAGTGTTTGTTTATATGTGTCTTCCCGTATTACATTCAGCCTTTTGACTTTGAGAATTCCACCAATCACTTCATGTCAAGGTCATATTCCCAAGCCACACACACCCACAAATATTGAAGCATTACTGTATCATTTATATATATATATATATATATATATATATATATATATAATTTTCACACAATTGTTATATGGATTAATATATAGCTTATTGATTCAAAATATATTATTTATATATTAAAATAAAAAATACATAAATTTTTATTATATAAATGTCATTTTAGTGGTTGTATTATACTTGTATGTATATAGGTATTAATAATATATTTTAATCAATAATATATATATATATATATATATTAATTGTATAAAAATGTTTATATACTGTATATATATATTATATTAATTAAAATAAAATATATATGTATATAACATATTTTACGTAATATATTTATTATATAATAATATTATTTTTATATATATATATATATATATATATATATATATATATATAAATGTCACTTTAATATTTGTTGTATATACAGTATATACACAGTATATTATTATTACATTAATTAAACATTTTATTATTTATATACTGTATATTAAATGTAAATTAAATAATTATATACATACATTATACAAGAACAAATATATATATATATATATATATATATATATACTAATTGTCTCTCTTTTAAAATCGCCTGTTGTTAGCAAAATGAGTAATAAGCAAAATGCAATTGCTTATTTCTCTTTATTGATTTAAGTGTGGAATATGAGCCAGACATGAGCAGATACGGGTGCAGATGCTCCACACATGATGACTCTAAGAACTGAATGTAAAAGACAGTTGATTCCATACGTTAAACCAGAGGACGTAAGATAAATAAATACGGCGTATGCACTTTACGGAGAGAGAGAGAGACTGGGCAAACACCAGCGGTGTGTGAGTGTCCTGTGGCGTGTCCTGAGCAAACACTGCTGGAGTCGATCACCACCGGCCCGGACCCTGAGAACACACCTGGAGGACACGGGAGGGCTCGAAGAAGTTTTTTTAATGTTTAATATTGTGTTAATAATCTTGAATCAGAATAAACTCCTCTTGTAGCCTCTCTTCCCCTCTCTGATGATGTGGGCGGGGCGACCTGTCACTCACATGAGTTCAGCCAATAGCAAACCACAACCATTCAATCAATTCCTCACAGACAAAATCAAGCCCTGCCCACATTTGTTCTTGTTCCAGAAGCGTTTCACTCAGATATACAGCACTATAGGGAAGAATATATATATATATATTTTTTTAATGTATAACAGTTTAAAAGACAACTCCAGCACAAAATGATCCTTTGGTCTAATAACAGTTTTTAGAGTTAAAACATTCTCTCTTTACATTCGATTATCATTAACACAAATCTCAACTAGGTACCGATGTGTTATTAGACTAAAGGTTCGTTTTGCCCCAGAGTTGTCCTTTAAGACGTTTTCACGGCCATGCTCAAAAAGTGAATAAATGGATTATAACTATAATTTATTACCACAGAATCCCATAAAAATACAACATATTAAATTCTGTAGACTTTTGGTTATTTTTGACTGACGCGCGAACAGCACCAGAAGGCTTTAGTTTTAGGGTTAGGGTTAATAGGGGTAGTTTTGTAAAATATATATTTTGGTTTACAGAAAACTTAAAACTTTTTACACTTCAAGTTCGTCTAAGTGTGAGAGCAATCTTAGGTCTGTGTTTCAAAGCCATTTCAAGAAATGGGTTCAACAATCAACAATATCAGAGTTATATGTGTGTGTGAGACGGGGAAAATTTCTCCAGCATCTCTCATTCTCGTCGAAGCTTCGACGTGTGTCGTACAGTGTAATTGTTTAACATGTTTAGTTGAGCGTGTTTCGCCTCTCGACCTGTGACTGTCTCTCTTCAGCGCTGTCCGACTCTCATCACATGCTTTTTTATTCAGGTTCATCTGCTAAACAGCGAATCTCTTGATCATTTCACATGTCTAAACCAGGGTTGAACGGCTCTCGAGTGGCTTCAAGGCCTTTAAACTGTGCTTGAAAAGAAAAACCACAAATGAGACTTTTAATAATTCATTTTTTTTTTGCTACTAAGCAATTTGACTCCATTGAGAGCAAGACTTGGTTAAAGGGATAATTCACCCTAAAATAAAAATAGAAATATATTCACCGGTACTCCCCCTCATGTCAATCCAAACTCGTATGACTTTCTTTCTTCTGCAAAAGACAAAAGAAGACGTTTTGTAGGACGTGGGAACCAAACAACATTGGAGCCCATTGACTTCCATTGTACAAACAATCAAACAGACAACAAAAACATCTGACATTTTATATCTTACAGGTTTGGAATGATTATATGATGACAGAACGTTAATATTTGGGTGAAACGTCCCTCAAAATTCTACATTAAATTAATACATAAATTTATATTAAATAAACAAAAATATATATTAAATATATTAAATAAACAAAATTCTACATAAAAGGAATTCTGTTTATTTAATATATATATATATATATATATATATATATATATCACAATGTCACCATTTATATTTATATTAATATAAATGATGTAAAATTTAAAATTTTGGGTGAATTGCCCCTTTAAATTCTACATGAAATTAAAATTGACTTCCTTTCTTTGGTTTTATTTTGCGCATTTATATCAGATTTCTTCAATAAAATGTGCCAAATCTCCTCGACAACTTTCTTTCGCGCAAAATTCACAAGCCCCGCCCCTCAAATCACATGACTCCCACTTTCTCCAATCCAATCAATTCTTCTTAAATATCCCGTTTCACTCTGAAATGCATCGAATGGACTTTATGCACAGCTGCACTACTTCCTGAACTTAAGCCAGCTCCTTGTTTCCTGTCTGTCATTATTGGAGAAATTGATTAATCCCGGTGTGCCTGACCTCAGTAGTCACGGCAACAATAATCAGACACACCTGAATTAATCAAGTTCGGCCAATAATGGCAGACAGGAAACTTAAGTTCAGGAAGTAGTGCAGCTGTGCATAAGGTCAATTACGGACGAAACATCTTCGGAGTTTCGGAAGAGCGCGCACGGATTTGTCTGCAATTAAAAGCCGTGGATCTCAGCGCGAGCTCTTGTAAATAACATTTCACGTCGTTTAGCCTAATTCAGTTTGTTTCTTTGAAGCTATTTGTGAAATTTACAAGCAATTTTGCGAGTGAAAATTGGTTTGTGATTATTTTAGGAGAAGCTCCTTTAAGAATATGAGTGTGAAGCGGTCCTGCGGGATGTGTGCGGGAACTGATGAGGAATGTTTTGTGTTGTTATAGTCGGGATAATATACGATCCCAGAGCAAACAGTGAGTTCTCCATTCCAGCTCCTAATCTTTGACACAAAGACACTGGAATCTGGCCTCTCTCTCTCTCTCTCTCTCTCTCTCTCTCTCTCTCTCTCTCTCTCTCTCTCTCTCTGGCCGAGTGTATGGCTGCGTGACAGATTGGAAGAGAGTGTGGGTTGCAGTTCGTAATCACATAGACCATAAAGAAAGTATGGCAGAGGAACTGACGGCTGTCTTTATCAAGCCGACTGCATGTTGGAAAAGCAATTTGGTGTCGTTTCACTCATTCGGCGGAAGGTAGGAAGCATTTAGGGAAAGGTCTGAGCCAGAGAAACGCCGCTGGAAATGCAGACATTATGGATTATAAAGATTTAATAAGAGAATAAATTGAATTAGGAACAAACAGGAGCTGGATTTGTTGTGTTTAAATGTGTGCGCTTGGTGTATTGCTCAGCGGTTGCTCTTTCACAGCTCAGGATTTATACTCTAATTTCAGGAGAAATATCTAAAACGTAATGAAAATAGATAAATGAGAATACAGTTGTCGAGTGCAGTGCTTTAATATAAGTGTGAGCACACGTTATCGTGGTGAGCACTGTTTGAGATATGAAGCTTTATAAAGTCTAAATTTGCTCTCCAACTCTTATATGTGGAGTTTTCTCATATTTTCACTCATATTTCTACTGAAATTAGAGGAATAACACAATGTCAAGCATTTAACTGTCAAATGGTCTTCGTTTCCTGTTTACACTCTATACGACCCCAACAATTGATCGAGTAATTGAACAAAAAAATATACATTTTTAATCATACAAATAATATATCATTTTTTTCGTTTACTTCTCATCTATTCCTTAATGCAGTGTTTTTGGAGATATAAAGTACTTTTGTATCCATATACCACACAAATACTCAACTACACCATTAGCTTGCATATGAAATATGATTTTTTTTGATACATTGCATATATGCTCTAGTACTAGGCCTTCATTTATGTGTAAAAACTTTCAGATTTATGGCAGACTTTTTTTTTTGTTTTGACACATGAGGAAAATATATTTAGTTTTTTTTTTTTTTCACATTTCCCATTCATTTCAATGTGGGGTCATATTGACCCCGAAGACCAGAAGTGTAAACATTTTTTTTTACATACCTTACATACCAAGTTTTTGTGTGTGTATAGATAGATAAATGTATGAAAAGTCACAAAATCTTATTCCACTGAGATGAAGGGAACCTTTTTTTATTATTAAGTAAAAGTCGATTGAGGTCGTGTAGACCCCATGACCCGATTGAGAGTTAAAATGAATGCAGATCTTTGTGAATTTGATGAGAATATTCAAATTTGTTGCACACTTTATCATGGCGAATCAAACTCCAGAAACCTAATTTCTCAGAAAAACGAACAAAATTCAGATGTCAATGTGGTTAATGAGAAATAATACAAATAAACCAATGAGAAAATTGCTGAGGTGCAGAAAGAGTAGCCTATATCGCTTAATTTGATGAGAAATATTTGACTAGTTCATACTGGATTTAATTGCATTTTAATTAGTTGAATAATAACCATAGTCTTGCAAATTGAAGTTATTTCATTATTAATGGATTTTGCCAGAAATGTTTATTTCTGTGCTAAATGCGACTCTGAAATCTTATCTAAGCCGGAGATGCAAAAGCAAAAAAACAAGTGTCCATTTGCTCTCCATGTAATCTTGGAGAAACAATTGAGATGTTTAACAGATTGTGATGTTCTCCCCTGTGGGCCGAATGGTTTAGGGCTGGTAGATTAAAGCAACGCCCGCCTTAGGATAAAGAGCCCCGGGCTGGTACACCATGAGTGTGTGTGTGTTTGATGTGTAATAGTTTAGTAGTGCTAATGACCTGCAGATCTGGAGGGACGCGTGTCTAGCGCGCTCGAGGAGAGCTGCAGGTTTACATCAGCAGCACTAGCCTACTGTAACTGTTCAGGACTGTTGGAAGCATGTTTGCAATTATTTGAAACAGCAGCCTACGAGTTTCGCAGCCGTTTTACAGAGCGGGTTTCCTCTGACCCGTGGTGAGAACGAGATAAACTGTTTGTTTTTCCAGACGCGGTTACGGCGGAGGGTAAACTTCAAATTACAAGTGGCAAGTGAAAATGGCATCGCTTGCACTCGCAGCTGGTCTCAACCAGGTCCTCCTCGTCGTCAGGCGGAATCGGGCAGACTGGCGCTGAGCATCTCGTAACGCTTTCGTAATTAACTTTTTAAAGACAGCTAATCAGCAAAGCCAGTCAGTGTTTTTTTTTTTTTTTTTTTTAATTCTTCCGACCAACTTTGTTTTAAAAATATTTTCTTAATTATTTTTTAGCAGGCATTCTCTTTGAAAGCTCCTAATTTGTTCGCCTGCTGTGGTTGGAGATTAGGCACCAGAGGAGGAGGCGTGAGACACCGCGTAAAGTCACAGATTATCCAAACGGCTCCTGTTTTCGGGATATTTTTGCCTGGCTAAGCTCGCATGTGGAAATCGTCGCACCGGTCGTTTGATAGTCTGGAACTCTCATTTCACAGAAAGAGGGAGACGTACAGCGTTTATGTTTTAAATATACCTGCAGGGCGAAAGCGCAGGAGAATGTTTGTATTGCACGAGTGTTTAAATGAGTTTGGTGATGGCTTCACCTCCTCCTTCCACTTGACATTTCAAAGGCACGAGCCGTTCGCCGCTGTAAGCCGGGTCTTACTGTAATCTTTCTGTCCCTTTTTTATCCATGCTATTGATATTGTGGTCGGGATATAAACTCTTAATGAGGCTTTGCCCTTCCCAGTGCCAGATTTTTGCTGGAAACTATGAAGCAAGCTTGCGGAAAAAAGCGAGTTTAAGCAAAAAAACAAAACAAAAAAACGTTTATTTATAGTGATGCATAAACCAGCGTTTCCTACAGCAGTTTTGCTTCGTGACTCAGACTTTACAAGTGACTACCAGAACTGTTTATTGTACAAAAGTAAGCAAATATGTGCTTAAATGATTAACATGACATGAGTAGGAAAACCGTGAATTGTGTTGGTTGCCATTGCACAAAATGCACTATTACTTTTAGCAGATACCATCTTTTATTTAAAGCCACTTACATTGCATTCAAGATATACACTTCATCAGTTCATCTTTGCATTTAATTTTTGACCTTTTTGCATAATCTTGGCCAAAATATATGGGATAAAGTGATTTATTTTGTTAACTAAACATAATTTATGCTTTCATCCAATTCATGCATTTACTAGGAATTGAACCCATGACCTTGGCGTTGCTGACGTCACGATTTACAGTTTGAGCTACAGGAATGCATACTTAATTCATTTGAAATATTTGCATTTAAATGAGTAGCTCACTTTTCAAAAAAAAACTTTTGCTGATAATTTACTCACCCCCATGTCATCCAAGATGTCCATGTCTTTCTTTCTTCAGTCGAAAAGAAATTAAGGTTTTTGATGAAAACATTCTAGGATTTTCTCCATATAATGGACTTCAATGGGAACCAAACGGTTCAAGGTCCAAAAGACAGTTTCAGTACAAACGGCAAACTGTTCAAAGGGCTTTAAATGATTTCAGACAGTGAATAAGGGTCTTATTAAGCGAAACGATCGCTCATTTAAAAAAACAAAAAAACAAAGTTTAAGTTTTATAAGCTCAAATGCTCGCCTTGCTCTGTTCTGTGATGCACGTTCGTGACTCTCCTGTTCGAACTCGTTCATCAAAATGAACGAATCTTTTCCCAAGTCAATCCGTTCGTTTCGTTCGTTGAATGAACCAAATGACTCGGAAAAAGATTCTTTTATTTTGATGAACGAGTTCGAACAGTAGAGTCATGAACGTGCATCACAGAAGGTGAGCATTTGAGCTTATAAAACTTAAACTTTGTTATATATTTTTTAAATGAGCGATCGTTTCGCTCGATAAGACCCTTATTCATCGTCTGGAATCGTTTAAAGCCCTTTGAACAGTTTGCAGTTTGCACTGAAACTCTCATTTGGACCTTGAACCGTTTGGACCCCATTGAAGTCCATTATATGGAGAAAATCCTAGAATGTTTTCATCAAAAACCTTAATTTCTTTTCGACTGAAGAAAGAATGACATGGACATCTTGGATGACATGGGGGTGAGTAAATTATCAGCAAAAGTTTTTTTTCCAAAAGTGAACTACTCATTTAACTTCACCATTCTGCAATATTCCGATTTTATCTGATATTTTTCAGTATTTTCGTCTTATCAGTTTCAGTCAAACTCACAACTCGGGTAAATATAATTTCTTCTGCTGCCTCAATATTTGGTTAAAACGCGCGGCCCGTGTGTCTCTCCAAGGTCATATTGTAGCATTAGTGCAAATGCCTCATCTTAACATGAGAAAATCGTATGACAGACATGTGCAAATAAACACGGCCCCTTTTTAGCGACGCGGAGGCCCTCCGTACCACGAGTGAATGGAAAGAGCCAAGTCAGGGAAAAACAGAGGCCTTGTTCTAAAAACAAGAGTGCGATGGCCGTATCTCTGTTTTCAGATAGACCTCAGGAATTTTAAGAGCCCGGATCGGCCCACTCGCTCCTGAACTCTTCCTGAAGCGGATCTTTCTCGAGTCTGAGAGAACTTGGTTTGTTCCAGCTTTTAATGGCTATTACAGCATCTCATTAATATTCATACGGCACATATAGGTGCAATTTTAGGATCCTGTTTTAGGACGACTTTAGAGATTTGTTTGTGGTAAGGCAAGGTTAAAGTTATTGTTGAATCAATGAAACATTTTGGTAAAACATTACAATAATATATTTAATAATGTTTGGTAATGTTAATTTCAACATTTAATAAAAACATTTTAAAGTCAAAAGTTGTAAGTGCACTTGAACTAACATGAACAAACAATTGTATGCTTATTAACGGACATAAATAAATGCACATTGTTAGCAAATGAGAGCTTTGTTTTTAACAGCATGACATTGATTTAATGAATTTGGGTTCATTTAACAATATGATGAATGAAACGCATGTTAAGCTTTAGCAATGGCAATGTTTCACGTATATTTCAGCTTTGAAGATAATTAAATTCAGAGTGTAAGTGACTTTTAAAGTCTTAAGTCACATCTGGATTTAATTTATCAGAAAAATAAAAGGTCTTTCTTCGACAAAGTTGGATCATTTAATAAATGAGTTGCGCTCACAATTCTGCAATGAAAATGGCAATTACAGGGGATTTGCACAGATTTGTACGTCTCTAAACTTGTTCATACTTTGGAGATTCTGTCAATACACTGAATTAGGTTAACGTTAATCATTTTATCCATTGATCAAATGACATTTGAATTATGCCTTAAAATAGTTTGAATGTAAATCTACACCCTTGGTTCACTTAGTAATAGTATATGTGAAATCATGAATATGCAAATGAGACTCCGCCTCCACTCACTCACACCAGGTCAGATTACCGGATCCACTCTCTTAACTGTAAACGCTACATGATGGCAAGTAGAAAAAACTGGTTTAATTAAAGGGATACTCCACTTTTTTTTTTTTTTTTTTTTTGAAATAGGCTCATTTTACAACTCCCCCAAAGTTAAACAGTTGAGTTTTACCGTTTTCGAATCCGTTCAGCTGATTTTCTTATATTTAGAAGAATGTCAGTAACCAGACAGTTTCTGGTCTCATTCACATCCATAGTATTTTTTTTTCCTACTATGGAAGTCAATGAGACCAGAAACTGTCTGGTTACTGACATTCTTCTAAATATCAGAAAATTGGCTGAACGGATTCGAAAACGGTAAAACTCAACTGTTTAACTCTGGGGGAGTTGTAAAATGAGCCTATTTCCCAAAAAAGTGAAGTATCCCTTTAAGCCATAAATGTTTGAAACAGAATCTGAGTAGTGAATTATACAGTCCATGGATCAGAATATTAATTCGTTTTATGTATCACTCTCTCTAATGATAACGGCCTGTAATTGATCTGATTAGCCTTTGGCTTGACTACGTTATCAAACAGCTAATAATGTGTTGCTAATGTTACACACACCATGTTCCTGTTAGTCACACAGCTGCCTTGTAAAGATCCTTACTCTTAGAAATGATTTGAACATCATAGGGAGTCAGTGAACAGAAGCTCCGCCCCCCTCGTGACGGGATTGGTCACTTGTTTGTGATAGAGGGATAGGCGTCAATAGGCCTTGAGCTTCAGCCTATACCCTTTGGTTTAATCAAAAGTTATGTTTATGATGAGTTGAATATTTGTTGCTGTATATTTGTTAATGATAAACCAAATAAAATGAAAAAAAAAATGGTAGGAAACGGGCTGTCTTTGATAAAGTGCAATTTTAAGGAGAAAATTCTCAGCAATGGTGTTGACTGAAGAATTTACACACGGTTTGTGTATTAGAAACATAAAAACAACATTAAAAATTTGATAAAGGTGTATATCCAAACACAAACACGATCTACCTACTGTCCGAATATGAATGAGATCGCGCTGGTAATGTGGTTAATGTAAGCAGTTTCCTAAATATGACTTAATTTCACCTCGTCATGGCCTCAGATTGTTGGTCCAGAATCATTGTCGTGAGCTCACATCCTTAAACAAACACTGAGCGCCGCCGCGCAAACGCTGCAGCTTTTAATGGTGTGAGATAAAGAGTCTCGTGCAGCTCGAGGTGAGATTAAAATGGGAAGAGAGAACGAGAGGAAATCATTGAAGAAAAAAAAGCCATCTGCAAATGTAGCCGTTGAGTCTGTTCTCTTCACACCCGCCACAGTAATAGCTTTCCTGTGTACTTGTCCTGTCAAATCAGCTCAACCATTTCAGGGCCAACTTCTCTCTCAGTACAGAAGCGTTCTGGCTCGCTGAATAAAATGCACTGCGAAATTATGCAGATTATAACCCTAGATTACCAAAACCGTTTGAATCAAGTGTGCATGCATGTTTGTTCGAAAATATAAGGGCAAACGTCACTGCGTTTTTGCTATTCGGTGATTTGAATGCACCAATGCTTTGACAGTATAGTCTTCATATCGTATGATGTCGAACGCTTTAAATACATGCAAAAGACAGTCAGTGTTTGCGTACAATAGACACAGTGATTCAAATGAGATGGCTGGCACTGATTTCCACACCATCTAGTGTTACCATCCTAGTGTGTTGTGTGTGAAGCATTCAACAAGCACAGATAACCCGTCCAAAGTGTGTGTTTTACATGTTGCTTTCTCTGTTTTTGTATCTTTGAGTGTGCGATGCCGTGGTAAATCGGGCATCAAAAGTGTCTCAAAAGCTGCCGTCTTTCACCCGGTGTGGATGCTGTGTGCTTAAGCTTAGATGAAGAGAGAAAGAAGAAAGAGGCTGAGGGAGTAGTGGATGTGTGCCAGAGCCCAGAGGGCATGCGTGGGGTACAGCTTTCATGTGCCGCAAACACACACAAAGAACACATAATAATATCTGTGTTAAAGAGAGAGTTCACACACAAATCAAGGTTCTGTCTTCATTTACTCGCCCCTCGTGTCGCTCCAAACCCGTACGACTTTCACACGTCTGTGGAGCACAAAAGGAGATGTTTAGCTGAAGTTGCATTGCAATTTGTGTGAAGTTGCATGTAGAAATTGCATGCAATTGAATGCAAAAATATAAGAAAGTTTAGTTGCATTAAAAACGTGAAATTGTCCGTTATTCTGTGCAAAATGCAAATAATATATTGGATAGATTTATTTCGCATTGCAGTGAACTGTGATGCCTTTGTCTTTCTGATTGCACTAATCATCTCCTGCTGTGTTCCACTGAAAGCGTACAGGTTTGATTTCACAAAGCAGTGAGAAAGAGAGACAGTGGCATGAATGAGAGAATGGACAGATGGAGTGAGATAAGGACATGCGAAATGCAATAAAGTAAAAAAAAAAGAAAAGCAGAGACAGCGGTCATGACGGAGTGGGGAGCAGATAGAGAGAATGTGGGATTAGAAGTGTAACAGCTGGTGCTCAAAACCCTTCAAACATCACTGCGCTCATCATAAGCTCACATCTCCAGCAAATCACACTCAAACTCACAGATTACTCCTGTGACCTTGATTTACAACAATATCTGTATTCCCCTCATCATACCTCTCATTAAGAGCATCTTTGTGTTGCCAGTACTCACAAACATCATTGTTAGGGAAGTGCATTAAAGTAAAGCGTGCCATTATGGCTTAAATGAGCAGTTCACAGTATACTGTATATAGTGCTATTTAACATAAAAGTTTTGTCTATATAATATGCAGTATGTTTGTATATATATATATATATATATATATATATGAAGAGTTCAGATGCAAAAGCCTCTAAATGCCATTTGAAATTTTCTTCTAAAATGACCATTTTTATCAAGCTTGTATATTTAAGTTCAGTGATTTCACTTAAATGACAATTAATAGGTAATCTTCATTGCCATTTAAGTGAAATTACTGAACTTAAATATACAAGCTTGATAAAAATGATCATTTTAGAAGAAAATTTCAAATGGCACTTCATTTCAAATGACTCTTCATATATATATATATTTCAACATACATATATTTCAATATAATAATATATATACACACATTATGCAAACACAAACTTTTATGTTAGTTGCAATTATCATGATGACAGCACTATATATATATATATATATATATATAGTGCTGTCATCATGATAATTGTAATAAATAATTGTAATATATATATATAGGGCTGTGAAACGATTAATAAAAGTTTAAAATAAAAAGTTTGTGTTTACATCATATATGTGGGTGCACTGTGTATAATTATTTTATATATATATATAAATACACATACATAGACATGCTTGTATATATTTAAGAAATATTTCCATGTATATACTGTACATAGATTTATATTATATATAAATATTTTATATATAAATAATATTTTTTCTTAAATATACATGCATCTGTTGTGTATATTTATATATACAAAATAATTATACACAGTGCACCCACATATATTATTTAAACACAAACTTTTATTTTGGATGCGATTAATCGTTTGACAGCCCTAATATATATATATATATATATATATATATATATATATATATATATATATAGATTACATTCAGTAGTGAAAATGATACTTATGCAAAAAAGTTTAGGAAAAAAAGGCTTCAACTTTTTCGTTTATTATGTACAATTATGTATAATTACTAATTAAATAAAAAAAAAACATTGTTGATGATATATTGCAGAATGAACTATTAGGGAAATAAGGCTCAACCAAAGTGACTTTTTTTTGGTGTTACAAGAAAAAAACCTAGTTTGAGTGATGTGTCCTGTGAAAGTAAGCTACTTTTCAAACAAAATCTCAGTTTTCATCATAGCGACTCGCTTGTGTCAGTGCAAAAGTTAAAGTATTAGTGCTACTAAAGCCGAAGCTCATTCTACTCTTGCTCTTTCAGAGGCGTTGTGGTGGGTGGGAGAAAGCTTTGCGTAAAACCTGTCTAAATATGGCCGGTCTGCAGCGACACATTTATATGAGGCTGAGTGAAAGTCTAGCGAGTCGGGCAGACGCTGGTGTGGTGAAGTTAGTTTTAATAGAATGTCGACCTCTGCCCTCTTTCTTTCTGTTTCACTCACTCACTGTTTTTCTCTGTTGCTAATATTAGCCTGCTAATACACGTACACTGCTTCCACCTGTAGAGGCATTGGCTGGGTTTGGACACATTTCAGCCCTAGTATGCTAAATGATATCAATGTTAATTGCATGTGATGAGTATAACAAATGCATATCCATATGCATGCAAAATGCATCTCTGAAATAAAAAAAACGGTAACACCGGTTATCATTAGTTAATGCACAAACTAACATGAGCAATACATTTGTTACAGTATTTATTCATCTTTGTTAATGTTGGTTAATAAAAATCCAGCTGTTCATGTTAGTTCACAATGCATTAACTAATGTTAACAAATACAACCTTTGATTTTAATAACGTATTAGTATGTTGAAATGAATATTAGCTGAGATTAATAAATGCGGTTGAAATGTTCATTCTAGTTAATGTTATCTAATGAGCCTTATTGTAAAGTGTTACCATAAAAACAGTGTTTTGCATTTTTAAACGAATTTTTGCATGAAAAGATCTTTACTTTTAGTTATCGGGGAGATATGCTAAATGCACAGTTGACATCACTTCTTGTATGCATTGCATTCTGGCGTTGTGCTCAGGTTGCATGCGAAAATGCACACTGAATATGTAGTTTGAAACTGAATACTGGTGTAGAATTGTGCATTTTTTCAGCCGTAGTATGCACAATTATTGCTATGTGATGCATATAGCAAATGGCATGCATGCAATTATATGCATATCCATGCAACATGCATCATGTTAAATGTACAGTTGACATCACTTCTTGTTTGCATTGCATTCTGGTATTGTGCTCGGGTTGCATTGTGTAGGAAATGCACACGGTAGAATATGTAGTTTGAAACTTAATACTGGTGTAGAATTGCACATTTCAGCCCGTAGTATGCAAAATTATTGCTATGTGATGCATAGCCTATAGCAAATGGCATGCATGCAATTCCATGCAACATGCATCTAACATGCATTATGTTAAATGCACAGTTTGCATTGCATTCTGGCATTGTGCTCGGGTTGCATGCTGCACATTTTAGGAAAATGCACACTGAAGTATATGTAATTTGTCTGGACAGCAGTTTGATCACATCAGAATGACACTCACACACTTAAATAGAGTCTGAAAGCAGAACAAACGTTGTAGTATGTCTGTTTCAAACCACACACACTAGAGCTCAGTTGTTTATATCCAGAGGCCATGATATCATTTAGTATTACAGTATATCCAGAGGCGAATCCCGACTACATTCATTCAGCATTCTGTGAACAGCAACTTCAAATCCCACTCGTTCTACTGGGACTTTGCCGTGAATTCGCAGCAAAACACAACAGCGCTGGCAGTCGTTACAAATGCAATGAGATATTGTAGTAATCCTCTGTGATTAGCCATGATGATTCCAGCTAAATCGTTTAGTGAATTTACACGTTTTGTTTTATTAAGTCAATTAATTATACAGAGCCCAAAACGAGCCACCGTCTGATTTGATTGTTTTCGGCAACCGCAAATTTGATTTATTCACCAGTCGGAGTCTGATTACATTCTGAAAGCAAGACGCCAGAAACATGTCTTGGTTTTAACCCACTTGGAAGCAGGAATGTTTGGAGTTTTCCGTCACAACATAGTGACAGCGCTACGTCTGCTGATCCGCGAGATGTGTGCGGGTCGCGACCTTCAGCTTTCCGCGCTGTTTGTTTAACCCAAAGTCCGTCTTTGTTCTATTCTCTCGATAGGTAAACAATTGCGAGTCGCCGTCTACAGACTAAACATATCTCGACTTCACTGCACGCTTTTTGATCAAGTGCACTTTAATGAACAACACATGTTTTACTACATATAGCGAGAGTGTCTCCAGCAGATGCATCTCAGCGTTACTGTAATATGATATGCGGTCAGATATGATGCCTTGATTACACTGACTTACACAATACACAATCTGAGTCCTTTTTCTGTGACCTGTAGAAACTCAAACCACAGGCTGCATATGCGCTTATATGCACATTTTGGCTAATATTACATTTTTTTGCATGTGCCACAGTAGTAGACCCATGGTTTTGGCCATGTATCAGTGTGTGTGTTTTTTTTTTAATGCACCATGGTCTGTTTTTGAATATGTGCAATAGTAATACTGATTTTTTTAAAAGTAGTACCATGTTAATTCTCTGACATATTTGTACAATGGTATTACTGTATTTTTTTTTTTTACTATATATATATATATATATATATATATATGAAGAGTTCAGATGCAAAAACCTCTAAATGCCATTTGAAATTTTCTTCTTTAATTATGATTTTTATCAAACTTGTATATTTAAGTTCAGTAATTTCACTTAAATGACAATTAATAGGTAATTATCATTGCCATTTAAGTGAAATCACTGAACTTAAATATACAAGCTTGATAAAAATGATCATTCTAGAAGAAAATTTCAAATGGCACTTAGAGGCTTTTGCATCTGAACTCTTCATATATATATATTGAGGATTATCATTAGTATTGCTGTGTTTTAGCAATATTTGAAACATACATAGAGAAATGCTATGATTTGTTTGTTTGCTTCATACATTTAACTTTGTGAGAGATATATTTGAGGAGAACAGGGTGATTTTAGGAGCAGAGATTGAGTCAGCCTGTCTCTGTACACGCGTGTCCTCAGGGTTTTTTCTGGTTTATTAGGGTCACAATATGCAATATGTATTAGGATTACAATATGCAAATCCAACATGAATCATCAGTATTTTTGGGTCCATTTTCCTAGAGTTGAAATATCCATTTGCATATATAACATTTTGGTCCGTTGTCTTAGAAGAGAAATACTATACATTTTAAATGTGCTTATCTGAAGATTATGCCAGGGTTACAGTGTAATTATACATTTAAAGGAGTAGTTCACTTTAAAAAAACTTTTGCTGATAATTTACTCACCCCCATGTCATCCAAGATGTCGATGTCTTTCTTTCTTCAGTCGAAAAGAAATGAAGGTTTTTGATGAAAACATTCCAGCATTTTCTCCATATAATAGACTTCAATGGGAACCAAACGGTTCAAGGTCCAAATGAGAGTTTCAGTGCAGCTTCAAAGGGCTTTAAACGACACCAGACGATGAATAAGGGTCTTATCAAGCGAAACAATCGCTCATTTAAAAAAAAAAAAAAAACAAAGTTTAAGTTTTATTAGCTCAAATGCTCGCCTTGCTCTGATGGAAATGAACGAATCTTTTCCCGAGTCAATTCGTTCGTTTCGAGGTTATACAACTTTTTTTTTTTTTAATGAGCGATCGTTTCGCTAGATAAGACCCTTATTCATCGTCTGGAATCGTTTAAAGCCCTTTGAACAGTTTGCACTGAAACTCTCTTTTGGACCTTGAACCGTTTGGTTCCCATTGAAGTCCATTATATGGAGAAAAATCCTGGAATGTTTTCATCAAAAATCTTTAAATAGTGAGTAATAATAATTAATTGCATGTTCTTACTATAGGGAATAGAGTTTGGTTGAGGGTTAGCTGCAATTGTGCAAAATCGACTGGTATTACTACAGTAAGTGCATGTAACACTGTAAAATAAAATGCTACCTGTTCATTTAGTTAGTTTTGGAGTACAGTATCATAGTTCATATGCATAAAACGACACTTGCATTTGTCTCAGATTTGAAGCAATGCATTAATTATCAATGAAGCATTCAGAGCTAAGACAACTGCATCATCATATAATAAATAAGACATGCAAAGACGCAATGTCGTAAATTATTAGACTGGCTTCTTTAGTAGGATATTTTTTATTCCACGTTTAACCGTGAGTGTGTAAGTGACATATACTGTGGGAAAGAGAGTGTTTGCGTTTGTCTGTCTTGTCTTTGTGTGTTTAAGTGTCTGCCTGTGTGTGTATCTTTTCATGCAGTTGTATGTAGTCATGCTCGTCTGTCTGAGGCCCTCCAGATGTCTTACACATAGTGGGCTCTTGTGTGTGTGTGTGTGTGTGTGTGTGTGTGTGTGTGTGTGTGTGTGTGTATGGGTCACTCAGCCTGTATCACCCAGCGCACACACACAATGACCCCACTGTTCTCCCCTATAACAGCTCACCAGGTGGCTCTCTCGCAAAGACACAGCCATATAATTACAGTAACACACACACATGCATGCACAATTAAAGTAACACACACACATGCATGCACATATCCACATGAAGATGAACTCAACTCATATATAACTACAGTAGGCCAAAAGCATGATGATATTTAGCGTTTTTAGCATATCAGCATTGGCCGACAACTTTTCTCTTTGTCACAAAACTTTTAACATCGCTACGAATTGATGACATGGATGTGAATAAGTGTGGAAAATCACCTTGTTGTGTTTTTGCGTGTCATTCAGAGGCAGTCGTCACTTAAATGGAAGATTAAACTGAAGGAGAAACAGTTCTCCAGGTTTAAATCTGTATAAAATAACTAAATAAAATGTATTTTTAAATCATTAAAGGTGATTGTGAGTATGTTAAAATACGTAATCATCAGTGCAGAGTTTGTTTTAGCAGGTCTGGCTCAGTAACATTACGGCGGGGCGGGGCTAAATTCTGGGCTTGACCAATGGCAGACAGGGGGGCGTGTTCAGGGAAACATGTCTGGATACAGTTCACCTTTAAAGTTTTTCGTCAAAAGACAATACATTACAGCAAAATAAAAGCATACAAAAACTAAAATTGATATATAAAAGCTAATTCTAAATTTTTAAAAAATATAGTATACTATAAAAATACTGTTCTTTTTATGTAAACTTTTTTTTAAATATTTTTTTTATGCCGTTCACCGTCAATAAAGCGTGTGATATGATTTAAGCCCCGAGGGACCTTGGTTAGACACAAAAGCTGTGACCGCCGGATCTTCGAAAGCACTTTTGATGAGCAGATTAAACACGAGCCACGCGTCGTCTATGGGGAAGCGGATTCACAACTTCTGCTTTGTGTTTTATGTCCTTCAATGAAAAATAGATTCAACTCTCAATTCCCCAAACGTGATTTCCTCCGGCTCCAGCATATAAAGTTATTCATTATTAACTCGCATTTCAAATCATCTTGTGTTTCTATTGACTTTGGGTGTTTGTGATTTGACCTGCTGTATGTGTGTAACCTGTGAACTGAGACTGAAAGATGATCTGAGTAATGCAGTGAAACATCCCACAACGTGGCTTTACCATGGTAAATTAAAGCAACAAAATACACCATATAAAATAATCCAAAATATAAAATCAAAATTAAAGCAACAAAATACACCATATAAAATAATCCACAATTTAAAATTAAAATTAAAGCAACCAGATAAGCTATGCACAATGAATAATGTATACAAATAGTCAACTAATTCTATAAAATTTTTCACATTTTTGGAGCCAAGGTGTGACTTTTTTTCCTTTTTTATATATAATATTTTGTTGAGCACCCAACTTGAGCAACATAGTGTTTTGCTGAGGATGTGTGTGGTTTTGGATCTGATTTTACAAACAGTCAACTAAAAGCTATCCTAAAAAAATTGTTTTAAGGTAAAACTTAAAGATGCTAAGAATTTCATAGTTTTGGAGTATATAGAATTAAAAGTTTGGTCAAACATTGAGGTGCCAACCCATGTAAAGCCTTAAAAGGATTAAAGGATTAGTTCACTTAAAAAAAAAAAAAACTTACACACCCCATGTCATCCAAGATGTCCACGTCTTTCTTTCTTCAGTCGAAAAAAAATTAAGGTTTTTGATGAAAACATTCCAGGATTTTCTCCATATAATGGACTTCAATGGGGTCCAAACGGTCCGAGTTTCAATGCAGCTTAGAAAAGGCTTTAAACGACACCAGACGATGAATAAGGGTCTTATCTAGCGAAACGATCGCTCATTTAAAAAAATAATAACAAAGTTTAAGTTTTATAACCTCAAGTGCTCGCCTTGCTCTGTTCTGTGATGCGCGTTCGTGACTCTCCTGTTCAAACTCGTTCATCAAAATGAACAAATCTTTTTTCGAGTCATTTCGAGTCATTCAAAACTTTTTTATTTACTTTTGAAATGAGCCATCGTTTCGCTAGATAAGACCCTTATTCATTGTCTGGAATCGTTTAAAGCCCTTTGAACAGTTTGTACTGAAACTGTCTTTTGGACCTTGAACCGTTTGGTTCCCATTGAAGTCCATTATATGGAGAAAAATCCTGGAATGTTTTCATCAAAAAAATTCTTTTCAACTCAAGAAAGAAAGATATGGATGACATGGGGGCGAGTAAATTATCAGCAAAAGTTTTTTTAAGGATGCCTTCAGTACATTTGCTTCCACAGCGAGTGTTTTCCTTCATTTCATTCTCACTTGTGCATTTGTGTACATCTGAACTCTGACCAGTGATCCGCCACCGCTAATTTCACATTCACACAGCTCTTAACCATCTCTCTTCTCCTTTTCGTTCCCACAAGAATGCCACAGACACACTTCAGTGAATCAAGACGGAGATGTGATTTTAGAGAACTGTCATTGAGGAGGAACATTAGTTGGGTTATGAAAATATTACTTTACTACAGTAAGATTACACCATTAGGGCTGGGCAATGTCGTAAAAAAAGTTGCATTTAATATGTGATATAAATATATATATATTTTTTCTATTTTAAAATGCCTAATGCAAGGAAATTCCTGTAAAACACATTGTTTTTCATTTATATGCACTAGTATCAACAGTCGATAATCATAGTAATTTACTTAAAGTCCCCCTGTGGTGAAATTCCAGCTTTGAATGTTGTTTATATGTCTATGTGTTTTTGTTCTATGCTTTAAGACAAACCATGTGTAAATTCATTAGTATTTTGAAATCGCTGGTGTTTCTGACTTAACAAACGACCTTGTTACCAATCAGATCAACGTGTGATGTGGATCTCTGAGTTGAGTGAGTGGAGGTGGGGCTCATTTGCATATTCATAGAACCGCGAATACTAAATGAGGGGAGGGTGTCGAGTTACATTCCAGCTATTTTAAGACTTCCAAGGAAAAAAGTTTAAATATGTCATTTTGGTGATCAAAGATGAGTTTTAAGGGACACTAATATTGACTACAGGGGGACTTTAAGACATTTTAATGAATCATTTAATTAAAACTCACTCAGGTGAGTGATTCAGTCAGTTTGAAGTGATTCACTGCAATGAATCACTGTTGGACTCTCAATGATGTTTACTTCCAAAATCATTGAGAATGTATTATTCATCTGGTTTTGACGACATTTCTGGCGTATGAAAAAAAAAAAAAAACAGGTTTTCGCGGGTTGTAAAGGGATGTTCATTTCAAAGGGTACATTCGTTCGGCGGGTTAGTTTACAGTAGCGAAGACTCTGAACACGATACTGTATACATCAAAATCAAACGTATATGTCATTTCAAAGACACACAACATTTCCTCTGGCGCGGTGAAGCTGGCGTTGCTTTGGCACAGGTTATAACCCTTTAAAACAACACAGTAGCCGTGTGTGAATCGCAGGAAGTGCTTGTGTGTGTGGAGGAAAAAGCTGTGGAGGGTACGAGGGTAAAGATGGGGTAAAAATAGGGCAATGGGCAGAAGGCAGGAAACTAGCAAACTGTGGCCTCATGGTGGAATGTGTTCTGGTGCATCGAGATAAGAGCTTTAACTCTCTCCTCTCCAACACACACACACACACACATGTACAGACAACCTGTACAAATTCGTTGTAAATAATCAAGTTCACCTTACCATAAAAGTGCCAATGGGACATGAATATGTTAATCAAATTGTCAATTACAAAAAATAAAAAAGCATTAAAAATTTCCATGGGTTTTGGTCACTTCTGGGTACAAATTTGTACCCAAAGTGGGTACGCACACACACACACACATATGGTTTTTGTATTTAGCACATACACGCAGAATATATATATATATATATATATATATATATAGATATATATATATATATACTGTATATATTATGTGTTTTTAGTGCCATGCATCCTTACAAAAGGGACTGTTGATGTACCATGGCAATTTTGAAGTACGTTAACATTTACCATGTTGCTAAAATTCATGTATAGAATTTATATGATACTCCAAATGTCTAAAAACGCTGAATATGGTTAAAAAAAAAAAAGTGTCATGTTTTTGACCATTTACCATACTAAATGATATCGCTATGGTTCATATGAAAGTACCATGAAATAATCCCTACAGTCTAAACAATGCTGGGTTGTTTTAACCCAAAATTGGGTAAAATATGGAAAAACCCAAATGTTGGGTAAAAAAAAAATGTAATTTTAAATTTTAACCCAACTTCAACTTTCTCTTTCTCTTTCAACTGTACATTTTTTTAATTACATTTTTAAACCAACATTTGGGTTTGTCCATAATTTACCCAAATTTGGGTTGAATAACCAAGCATTTGTTAGAGTAAATGGTCCTTCAGAAAAGTACTCTAGCTGTACCATGGTACGGTTATAGCATCACATGGTAACACTGTAATACCTTCATATTCACCATGGTATAGCTATGTAAACCTTTGGTACTAAAAAAAAAATACCATAGTACCACTACAGTATAGTTTTTTAACAGCCACGGTTATACCAGGGTATTTTAGACATGCACCGTAAAACTTCAGGGTCCAATTCTCACTCATCATGCATATTAATAGCTGTTTATTAGCACATATTAATGCCTTATTTTGCATTAGCATATTCTACATCCCTTAATCCAGCCAAGAACTATACTTAAAGGGATACTCCACTTTTTTTGGAAATAGGCTCATTTTACCACTCCCCTAGAGTTAAACAGTTGAGTTTTACCGTTTTCGAATCCATTCAGCCGATCTTCTGATTTTAAGAAGAATATCAGTAACCAAACAGTTTCTGGTCTCATTGACTTCCATAGGAAAAAAAAAATACTATGGAAGTCAATGAGACCAGAAACTGTCTGGTTACTGACATTCTTCTAAATATCAGAAAATCGGCTGAACGGATTCGAAAACGGTAAAACTCAACTGTTTAACTCTGGGGGAGTGGTAAAATGAGCCTATTTCCAAAAAAAGTGGAGTATCCCTTTAACATCTACTTATTGAGGCGATATTATTTAGTTAATAGTTGTGACCGTATTTCTTTGGAGATGCACCATGGTAATACTATATTATTTTTTCTTGGCAAGCAACCATGGTAATAAAAGGGTATTTTGCACCATTGTATTATTTTTATGGCCTGGCACCATGGTATTACTACTAGGGAATTGTGGACACACAGATAAATGCATTAACGTTAAAGCATGTCTTCATACACATGCTCTGCAGAATCCATGCAGGTCTGTTTTCTGTTCCCCTCTGTTGTGTGTCTGACCTCATTGACCTTCTTATCATCCCATCTCAAGCGTATCTCGACAGGCCGATCGGGCTTGAACGCGCCACACTTCTCTGGCATTTGGGTCTGGAAATGAGAAAAGAGAAAAGAGTGTTTCTCCTGAATGTTGATGTGAAAAACAGTCGACTCTAGAACCGAGGAACAATAAATCATCAGCTCAATCATAACCGACCGTATCCGCCACGTTCTTCATCAAACCCAGAATGAATCTCCTAATTAACGATGTGTTTCGAGGCGAACGGCATTGACCCGACGCAGGCATCCATCCTGACCGAGCGCTGAACCGCTAACCGACGTGACAAACGGGTGTACGTTTGTGTAAACACTTAAAAGATGCAATCGCGCGCGACTGTTAATTCATTTACACAGCAGTTTGTTGGTTTTTAATTTGTGGGCGGGTGTAATTGTGTCATGTTGCCGCTGATCTTATTACGTGCTAATAGACTGTAGCGACGACGGCGTCCCCCGGGGCGGATCCGTCTCGCTGGCCTTTATATCGTCTCTCCGCCGCAGGACTTCATTTTACTGTAAAATCTGTGTCTCTCTCTCTTTACCTTTCTGTGGTGAAAGGCCCTACGGCATGCCATTACTGGGCTAATGAGGGCTGTCTACAGCTGGAGAGAGCGAGCAGTCGACAGACACGCTAACACACACTGACACTCTCATTATACAACTGGCAACCGCTGAATGAAGGAGTCCCGCGCTCCCTCGCTCTCTCTCTCTCCTCACAGACGGCAGGCTCTCTTCCCAAAAAAAACACGCACCTCTCTAATACATTGATTGCTTTTCTTTTCTTTAATTATTAGCTTTGCGTAAGCCATGTGTTGATAATAAAGCATTAGCCCGGGGGGGGTTCACAGATTTATATCACGGAAATATTTGTGGTTCATAAACGACACTCATGGGACGTCACTAGGAACGAAACTTATAGGTCATATACCTCATCCCAAAATAATACAAGTTAATCGATAAATAAATCATATTTGCCTGAAGTTTTTTCTCCCCAAAAATTCAATATTCATGACAATGAATCGCATTGCAAAACGTTGTTGTTGTTTTGCTTAAATCTACATATTTTAATAGAAACACAAGGGCTATATGTGTTTAATTGTCATGCATTATATATATTAGGGCTGTTAATCGTGATTAATCGCATCCAAAATAAAAGTTTGTGTTTATATAATATATGTGGGTGCACTGTGTATAATTATTATATATATATATATATATAAATACACATACATGCTTGTATATATTTAAGAAATATTTTCATGTACATAGATTTATATATAATTTAAATTAAATATAAATATTTTATAAATTAATAAAAACAAATTCTTAAATATACATGCATGTGTGTGTATTTATAATACAAAATAATTATACACAGTGCACCCACATATATTATGTAAACACAAACTTTTATTTTGGATACGATTATTCGTTTGACAGCTCTAATATACTCTATATAAACATATATACATTGTGTTTTTTGGTATTCATTAGCCTGTATATTTTGCTTATATTTTAAAATGGTCATATATAACTATTTCCTTTCTTATATGTCATATATTATGTTTTTCTCTTAATTAATCTTTATTTTTTTGGCCGTAAGATGTGACCTGGATGTCCTTTTAACAGGTTTTGTGAGATTCACCTTTGCACCAAGTGACTCACAAACCCATTGCATGTGTGTGTGTGTGTGTTGACATCTGGTCTTCCTCTTCAGTGGTCTGAAAGGTAAACACTACATTACCGGTTAATTGAGCTGCCAGATATCTGGGCCAATCAGGGCGCAGGACGGTTGCTGCGGTGAACAAACAGGGAAGGAGGGAGCAGTAAACGAGTGCAGGGTGGGATATGGAGGGAAAACAATGGACGCTGGGCAACCGGCCAAGGAAACAAGCAGAAACGGATACCATATTGGCAAAGCTTATCGCAGGAGCAAGATGGACCTGAACCAGATTAGAGTGCCGCCTGTATTCTGATATTCAAGACCACTTTCCTTTCGGACTTTCCTTCAAGGCCAAACATTTCACAGCGATATGCAGATGCATTTAGGAAACGTTTCAAATCTTCTTTATTAAATTGCTTTTAATGCATGTTGGGAAAATAATGATAATAGAATTAAATATAATATATAGAGCTAAAGTTATCCATTGATCAGCAAGGGAACGTTAGCTTGATAGATAGCTGTCAGCGAGAGGAACAATTCATTAGAAGTTCATTTTGATATTTTGGTGATAATATAATGCTAATTTTTGTAGATTTATCAAACTGTATGGAACGTTTAAGGATATAATCAAACCAAAAACAGAAAAAAGAAAGAATAAATGCAGATTTGCAAAAAACAAACCTATCTATAGTTTTTATTCATTTAGTATATTTTTACATATTTTGTTACAGCGTAGGACTAATTAAAAGGAACTGGTGAAGAAACGGGGAACGGTTACAGCGCCTGTATATGCTGCATATTATAAAGTATGCTGTAATAGCTGTATATTATTATGCATATGTTTACTTATACTGTATGTATAATGAAAAGCTATTGTAGGAGCACCATTTCTTAAATATATGTAATGCTAACTTAAATCCTAATGAGAGCGACTAGTTGTTTACTTAGTTCATATACAATACATACATGTTTCTTATCTTCAGATCCCAATACTGTAGTACTTTGATAAATACTGTACCATGGGATTAATATTTATGTATTATTTCAGATTGCTTCCAATCTATGGTATATTGCTTTACTATGGTATTACCTTGCTTGCATTGCCATAATACTGTTATATAGATTGAGGAACATATATGTAACACTGGTGTCATGTGATTTTGATGTGAACACACACTCGCGTTGTGTTTGGTGTGTGTCTCCACTGATGCGAGACCCCGAGAGCAGCTGCCAGGGTTTTGTTACCTGTAACACAAACCAACGCATGTTGTATCATTTACAGCCATTTCACATTAATGGACCATGTGTGTGTTTCTTCATAACATTCCCTGCAGATTAACAGCGCAGACATGCTCACGAGAGTCTCCTCCGATGAATGCAATGTCAGGCATTACCAGGGTTTATTTCACTGCGCATATCACACAGTCAGATAAAGACAATCTGTGTATTGTGTGCCCCACCACACACACACACACACACACACACAAGCCATTCTCAATGTTAATGACTATTCATGGAGTGGTACAACAGTAGAGCATTTACACACTGTAAAGCACATCTTCAAACAACACAAAAGCCATTAATAACTGTGCATGTGTTATAAAACCTAGTGAGCTGCCTACCTAGACAACATTTATAGGCATCACAGGCACAATATAGATGCAAAGCATACAAAATATTGTAATACTCTTAGGATGAGCAAAAAAGGTTTTTAATATATACATATATATATATATATATATATATATATACTGCATGTATGTACTAAATACAAAAAACATATATATGTGTGTGTGTGTGTGTACTGTACCTATTTTACTATATTTTGGGGACAAATTTGTACCCAGAAGTGACCAAAAGCTGACAAAATCTCCAAAAACCTCCATTTAGAGATGTCCTCATTTCTAAATATGTTATAAAAATAAAGTAATTAAATGTTTTTTATAAATGTAAAAATACAGAAAGTTGTGTGTGATGGGTTGGTTTAGGGGTTGGGTTAGTGTGTGTATGTGTGTGTGTGTGTATGATGGGTAGATTTAGGGGTCGGGTTAGTGTGTGTGTGTGTGTGTGTGTGTGTGTGTGTGTGTGTGTGATGGGTAGGTTTAGGGGTCGGGTTAGTGTGTGTGTGTGTGTATGATGGGTAGATTTAGGGGTCGGGTTAGTGTAAGTAGGGTTGCAAAATTCTGGGAATTTTCAAAGATGGAAACTTTCCATGGGAATTGAAGGGAATTAACAGGAATTTATGGGAACAAATGGGAATAAAGTGGGAATTTTCAAAGTTGAGGGTTGGCTCTTCATAGGGAACTTAACTATAGTTGAGGAAAATATATTTTAGCATCAAACAGATGCCATTGAAATACACTTGACCATCCATGCGATTCACACAAGCACATAAGTGTACAGAATACACAGTTTGTACAGTATAAAAAACGTTACGTCTATGGAATGTCCCCATTTAGATAAGTAATAGTGTGTGTGCATATTATGTATGTATATATAGCAATTTTGTGCAATGCAGTGATGTACAACATTGAGCATTCGTAGTGTTTTTGAGTTATGATGCAGCCTCAGTAGACTATGTGCTGTCTATGTGCTGTCTATAGGCCGAGCTCTCGAGTGCTGTCGTAATATAATCTATTGCACATCTCCGACAGACCTGGATTCATGCCGTTAAAACGACAATTTTGTGCCGACCACAATATCTGAGCATGCACTTTCAGTATCACACAAACAGTTTGCTGTAGCCATCACTGCGGTGCAAAGGACTCCAGGGCAGAAAACATGAATCATCTCTTTCAGCAGAGATAACACACAATCACCCACTCCGCTGAACTTAGACCAAGATATTGCACATTTAAAAAGTCACTTATTTGCAGTCGGTCCCGGTGTTTCTCTCTACATGGCCACAGCTGCATCATCAGTGTTGGAGAAGAAACTGACCTCGGATCAGCGCTGTGTGGAAAGACACACACTGTGAAATGTGCCGGTGTTAGTTTATGTAATTGCATTACTCATAAAGTAAACACACGCCTGCCAGATTCAACATTATTCCTGATGAAACCGTTAAGGTTTATTTTTAGGGAATTAATTGTCAGGCGCCACACACATGTGAACATTATTTGGCTGCTAAACTCAAACCTGTTGCGTTTTACTTTGTTATGAACTCTTATTATGAATGTGGTGGTAAAAGACGTTTTTATGAAGCTTTTTTTTTTTTTATCTTACTTTGGAAACCAGTGAGGTTGCTCTTTCATATCTTTTAATATCTTTTCAATTAAACATTAACTTTATGGAGATGTGAGGAATATGAGGAGCTAAAATGAGATTTAATTTGATGACACCTGCATATGCACACCTGAATTAATTGCCTAAGATTAAATGATAGTGTTTGTATTTGTGTGTGTTTGAGAGTGTGTTTACATGTGTGTCTCTCATATCTTCATGTTGATCTGTCTGTCAGCATGGACGCCAATTTATTGTGTTGTTCAACACGAGACATCTGCTGTGGAAAATAAACCCCATGATATCACCACACACACACACACACACACACATGGCAGGATCAGAAGGTCTCATACTCACGAGCTAAAACTGTCGCTAGCACTGTCGCCAGCCTAATGCTCTGGATACACCAATAAATGTCTGACATGTTAGAAAGGTATTAGACATTCATGTACATAAATATATTTCACCTATTTTTGCTTTACGGGATTTCAATATGATCTCTTCTGCTGTTGGACTAATTTATTTTTTCTGCTGTTTGTCGAATGCATTCATGATTTCGCCTTTCTTTCGTTGAACTCAAACTAGACTTTTAAAGTGAAAAACTTTGCCAGGTTGCCAGGACGTTTCTATGTAGTTGCTAAGGAGATCTGAGTGATTTTTGCTGTTCTGATATGTGGTTGCTAAAGTGTTTTGGTGGTTGCTAGGGCATTCACAGTTGCTAGGCTGTACTGTGTGGTTGCCGGGGTGTTGCTAAGGAGGTTTGAGTGATTATTAGTGTTCTGCTATGTGTTTTGGTGGTTACTAGAGCATTGCTTTGCAGTTGCTATGCTTTTCTGGATGGTTGCTAGGGCGTTTCTATACGGTTGCTGAGAAAATCTGAGTAAAGCAGTGTTGGTGCATTGTGGTTGCATTGTGGCAAAATGTATTTTATTGTTCTGGGTTGTTGCTAGGGCATTGCTATGTGGTTGCTAAAGAGGAGTGAATTTTAGGGTGATGGTATGTGGTTGCTATGGTGTTGCTATGTGGTTAATTATAGGCCCAAGTGTTTCTGTTATCTGGTGTTTTATCGTTCAGCAGGTGAAAATCCTGCACAACAGCAGAACACACACACACACACACACACACACACTTCTCTTATGGCATCAGACTGTATGTAAAACACTTTTCAGTTCTAATTGAAATAATATTTTTTACAGCGTGTGCTGATTTGGACTGAATTCAGGATAATAAGTTTCTCTGGTCTGTTGTCTGCCTGTTAGTATCCAAATGAGTTTGTCTTAACTTGCGAGAACAATGTTTTTGCAACTTGGCTTCTTCAAACTCCATCACGTCTCAAATGTGCGTTTGGCAGCGAGTGTTTGGACGGCTTTTCTCTGGAAACAGCACTTTTGATTTAGACGACGAGCAGATGGTTCTAAGTAGATTGCTTTCATGTTAAGAAATCACTTTCCTTCTTTTGTCTGGCCTGCAAACGGAAGATTATTTTAATGCGGCCTCTTTTTTTGTCATTACTGTGTATGGAAGGATGACATAACTCCAAATACTCTGGAAAGAAAGAGGATGGGGAACGGAGAAGCCTGACGGCGCTCCAATGCCATTGGTTCGGCGACAGAAACCTGTTGTCAAGCTTACACTCCAATTATTACAGGAACATTTTATAGCTTGATCAGAGCTCAGGACATTAGTTATTATGTGTCATTGAAATATCAACTTTATCTTAGATGTTTATCCTAGGATTTCCTAATGAGTGACAACTAATTCTTTAAAATTAATGTGGAGAGCAACTCCATTTGATGAGAAATGTTTGAGGTCATACTGAGATTTGATTCACAGGATTGCAATCACATAATTCTCTCTGTGGCACACCTGATTGGTTCCTGATATATCAGTAGCCAATGAGATCGCGGCTCAACTTTCAAATATTTGGTCAGCATTTTCTGTAGCACCACCTGTATAGATCTGCTATGGGGAATTCATGTTTGCTATGTTGTAAAGCAGCATGTGTTACTTGCAGCAGCAATATCCATAAGCAGCAATAACAGCATAAACAATAACCAAAAGCAGCAACAATAGACAAAAGCAGCATTAACCAAAAGCAGCAGGAATATCCATAAAGCAATAAACAAAAAGCAGCAGCAATATCCATAAGCAAAAAAGCAGCAGCAATAAACAAAAGCAGCAGTAATATCCATAAGCAATAACCAAAAGCAGCAGCAATAAACAAAAGCAGCAGCAATATCCATAAGCAATAAACAAAAAGCAGCAGCAATATCCATAAGCAATAAACAAAAAGCAGCAGCAATATCCATAAGCAATAAACAAAAAGCAGCAGCAATATCCATAAGCAAAAAAGCAGCAGCAATAAACAAAAGCAGCAGTAATATCCATAAGCAATAAACAAAAGCAGCAGCAATAAACAAAAGCAGCAGTAATATCCATAAGCAATAACCAAAAGCAGCAGCAATAAACAAAAGCAGCAGCAATATCCATAAGCAATAAACAAAAGCAGCATCAATATATCCATAAGCAATAAACAAAAGCAGCAGCAATATACATAAGCAATAACCAAAAGCAGCATAAATATCCATAAGCAATCACCAAAAGCAGCATCAATATCCATAAGCAAAAAAGCAGCAGCAATAAAAAAAGCAGCAGTAATATCCATAAGCAATAACCAAAAGCAGCATCAATAAACAAAAGCAGCATCAATATCCATAAGCAATAAACAAAACCAGCATCAATATCCATAAGCAATAACCAAAAGCAGCATAAATATCCATAAGCAATCACCAAAAGCAGCAACAATAAACAAAAGCAGCATCAATATCCATAAGCAATAAACAAAAGCAGCATCAATAAACAAAAGCAGCATCAATATCCATAAGCAGCAGCAATATCCATAAGCAGCATCAATATCCATAAGCAATAACCAAAAGCAGCATCAATAACCAACAGCAGCATCAATATCCATAAGCAGCAGCAATATCCATAAGCAGCATCAATATCCATAAGCAATAAACAAAAGCAGCATCAATAAACAAAAGCAGCAGCAATAACCAAAAGCAGCAGCAATATCCATAAGCCGCATCAATATCCATAAGCAATAACCAAAAGCAGCATCAATAACCAAAAGCAGCATAAATATCCATAAGCAGGAATAAAAACAGCAGAGTAGCAGATCTATTCTGCCTAGACCAAACATATCAACATTGTCAAATCCATTATGATGCCAAAAACTCAAGAGTTGTAATGACAGAACGACAGTCTTTCTGTCAAAAGAAACATCTGAGAAGTAGGAAGCATCAAAAAAAATCCTCGTTTAACCCTTTTTTCAGTCTGTGAGAAACAACTGAGATGTTAACGAGATCTCATTAGTGATTCTTCTTTCCTGTAGGCATCACTGCATGTGCATGTTTTTACTCATTAGAAGTTTTGTTAGCAGCCTTGTGATTATGTAAAGGCAAAGGGATGATTGACAGTCAGAATGTGTTTTCAGTTTGAATCATATGATCCAGTCAGCATCACCTTTACAGCTGCAATGGTGGGTGAGAAGACAAACCCGCCTCTGATTGGCTGTTCTGAGGGTCGTACAGTAATGCATTTGAAATGAAAGTAACGTGATTGGCTTGTGTTGTTCTCACTCTGACTGTGAGTTTGACAGCCTCAGAAAGAAACGCTTATCCACGCATGTGCACTTACAGACTCACTGCATACTTAAATCATGCTTTTTATTTCTATTTTCGGTGGAATTTGTCAGTCATCATTATCGCTCTCCCTAGACACTGTATAGTAACGCTTGATGTGAACACCTTAGCAACCGCATGGTAACGCCCCGGCCAATCATAAAACCCTAACGATGTGTTTGCTAGAATATTTCTATTTTAACATCAGCTTATTTTCATTTCTGTCTCACTCGTTTAAACACGTCACTCATCTTCACGTGGCTGAAACAATATGTTGATTGCAAAAACACAGTTATTAACTGGACAGCTTCCAGCACGAGATGTTTTCGACGCAAAGGCCTGTGGGAACATCGTGTGCTTTGGAGATTTGTGCAGAAATAAAAGCCATCGGTCGGATCATTCCTTCACTTTAGATTAGTTTTAAGTAGCTAAATGTCACAGATAAGCATCATCGTCCCTCAGAAATAATGTGTGTGTCACGGTGTATTCGGCTGGAGAATCTCAGTTCACTCGGGAATGTCATGAATTTGAAAAAAAAATTCATAAAATGAATAATACATTTTTAAAAACAGTTAAAAAAATTATACTTTCATGGTTTGAATGTGTGTGTCTGTGTGTGTGTGCACACACACAGACACAAACACTCTTGGATTTTTTTCAGGGCGGGCATGTCATTTTTTTAGAAATCAAAAAGCATGTCTAATAAATTTAAATCATGTATTATGAATCATTAAACTTAGACAGCATTTAAAAATAATATATATATATATATATATGAAAAAAAGTTGTTTTTTCTGGTAATAAAATGGAGACATAAAAGATTTTATCATTTATCATAAATTGTGTGAGTGTGTATATGAGTGTGTGTGTGTTTGTCTTGTGTTCTCTTCAGCAGAACCCCATCCTCATTTTTCTGTGCTATCCTAATTAAACACACACACACACAGAACCGAAAAACAATTCCCCCTATTTGCATAATGAGAAAGAATCTGTGAGAGACTAACGAGAAATCTAACGATCACTCCAAAGAGAAAGTCAGCCGGAGTCGTATCTCATTTATAAATGGCCGCCCACTTTTATATTCGTTTGTTTTGATTATGTTTAATGAAAAACGCGTCTGTTACTGGACAGAACTTAGAGCACCAGTTCAATGAAGATTCACTCATCCGACACCCTCGCGCTCCTCTTTGAAGCATATATGACTAAAAACATTATAAATTAAAATCAGGACCTTTTACAGTATTCGTTCCAGACGCAATCACAATGAACAATGAAAAGCACCATGAACATTACTCGGAAGTTTCACGGCAAATATAACATCGTATGATATGCAAGCGTTAAAGAAGTAAAAAAACTTGCTGATAATTTACTCATCCCCATGTCATCCAAGATGTCCACGTCTTCCTTTCTTCAGTGGAAAAGAAATTAAGGTTTTTGATGAAAACATTCCAGGATTTTTTCTATATAATGGACTTCAATGGGGACCAAACGGTTCAAGGTCCAAAAAACAGTTTCAGTGCAGCTTCAAAGACTTTAAACGACACCAGACGATGAATTGATGATGAAAGATGATGACACTCTCATTTGGACCTTGAACCATTTGGTTCCCATTAAAGTCCATTACATGAATGTTTTCATCAAAAACCTTAATTTCTTTCCGACTGAAGAAAGGAAGACATAGGCTGAGTAAATTATCAGCAACATTTTTTTTTTAAAAGTGAACTACTCCTTTAAGTGTTCGGCATGATCATCACATACTGTAGTACGCAGCCACACCACCTAGTATTTTATACTATATTTAATATTACTAAGTACATCCCTACTGTGGACGGCCCAGTGCTTTAGCGCCGGGAATAGAATCATTCCACCCGTCTAGATGCTTTTCAGGCCATAATTGCAACTTAATCTCTGGCCCTGTGCAATTTGCATTGTAATAATATCCAATATTCAAACTGCAGTAATGGTGTTGCGGTTTAGGGAATATTTGCATCTAGCAGCTGGTGCTTTGGGTTTCTCTTTGATGCAGATTTCGTCTTGTTTGTTTGATTTTAAACGTCCTCTGCTGGTTCATTTAAAGGAATAGTTCACTTAAATTTTAAGTATTTTCAAACCTGTAAGAGTTTCTTTCTTCCGCTGAACACAAAAGAAGATATTTTGAAGAATGCCGGACAGCTCGTGGACCCCATTGACTTCCATAGTAGGAACAAAAATACTATGGAAGTCAATGGGGTCCAACAATTGTTTGGTTCTTTTGTGTCTGAAACAACTTGAGTTTGAGTAAATTATATAATTTTCATGAACTATTCCTTTAATAGTGATGTTTTCATTGTTTAAATCATTTTAGTTTCAGTTAACAATTACACTGGTTTTATTGTGATCGATTCATTGAGGGACATTACTTTGAAGAATAGGTTGGCGTTTCAAGCTTCTTCTGTATTTTTTTGCAAATGTTTTGTGATGTTTGTGTGATGTATTAGTAGCCGTAACAGGAATACAAAACAATGTGTCATCTAATTTTAATCTATGAGCCTCATCTTCCAGTCAAACGAGTGATTTAACCACAATCATTCTGGTTCGAAACATTCAGAAATGTCCCCTAAAGTCACCCACGGGTTACAGTAAAGTTTCCAGGTCGATTACGGACACGTGCAGTGGTTAACAGGAAGACTCGAGGTGCAGAAAACCCCTGTTGTGTGTCTAAGTTTAGACAATGAGACCGAAATACAAATCAGAGAGAAAGAAAGAAGCATAGATGACAACATCCCACAATCCCTTCAATCTGTCTGAGCGATTAGCGCCGCGGCCGGCCCGATCTGCCACATCTGATGAGGGACATTCTCACGCGCTAAATACAGCACTTCAGATTTACTTGACAGCATATTGTTAGTCATACGACACTTTCTGATTCACAGCGATATGCAGAATCATCTAGCGCTCACGTGTGGGATGTTACACGTAGCGCTCACGTGTAACGACTGGCTGAGAGAAACTGATCGACATATATTAGTGTGAGGAAGGTTTTAACATCAAACTTTATTGAAAACATGCTTATTTTTGGCAATGCAAAGACAGTATTTTGATTCAGTGATACTTTGAGATGTACATGTCCATAGAAATACTTTGTTTGTGTGTATGAGTGTCTGAAATAAACTTATATGTATATGCTACACCACCATGCATCATTCATATATCGCTGTTTTCTACTAATTTTGGTTTGCTGATTACAGAAAGTCAGTCAAAACACACAAAAGGAGTTATTTTAAAGCTAATATATATACAGGTGAAACTCAAAAGATTAGAATATGGTGCAAAAGTTCATTTATTTCAGTAATTCAACTTAAAAGGTGAAACTAATATATTATATAGACTCGTTACATGCAAAGTGAGATATTTCAAGCCTTTATTTGTTATAATTGTGATGATTATGGCTTACAGCTATGAAAACCTTTTCACAATATTCTAATTCATAAGCTATAAATCAGAATTATAACAAATAAAGTCTTGAAATATCTCACTTTCCATGTAATGAGTCTATTTAATATATTAGTTTCACCTTTAAAGTTGAATTACTGAAATAAATGAATGATATTTCTACATATATTAGCATTAAAATAACTCTTTTTGTGTGTTTTGAGTGACTATTTCTGTAATCAGCAAACAACAAATATTAGATTTCATTCAGCGATATATGATGCATGGTGGTGTAGCATATAAATAAATATATGTTTATTTTAGAGACTCATACACACAAACAAAGTATTTCTTTGGATATGTACATCTCAAAGTATCACTGAATCAAAAATAATGCCAAAAATAAACATGTTTTCAATTAAGTTTGATGTTAAATCTTCCTCACACTATATGTAAATCACTTTAAAGAGTTTGACCTGTATATATATATAACTGTACATGATGGAAAGTTTTTATTAATATTTTTGAACTCAACATCATCAAATGATGTTTTATTCAAGATGCCGGGCTCAAAGAACACCATGGTATAACCGTATAATTGTACCATGTTATGATGTTAATGAGCCAGAGGGCGCATATTTCATCATCCGGTTGTCATTTTTCTCTCAGGTCATTTGAGAGACAGCGGTGTGCACTACAAGTACACTACATCGTTTCATATGTCTCTATGTGTGTGTGTTTGGCACACTCTCTTGTGTGAATCATTAGGTGTTGGATTGCTCCGATTCCTAAACCCAGACTGCCAAAACTCCTGCCGGGAGCGTTTCCTCAAACAAGCCTCACACACAGAGTGGGACAAAAGGAGATCTCTCTCTCTCACACACACACAGATACATGAACACACAGTGGGAAGAGGCCAGAATGACTGACTGAAATCAGTTCATATGTCATTATTCCTGCTGAGCACAATATGTTATAGTAGCATTTAAGTCAATCATCACTAGCACTAGAGCTGATCATGATGTGATCAAACGCCTGAAGTATTAAAGACACAGTTTACATCCACTGGATGATAAAAGTCCCATAGACACACATTGAAGGAGGGACCTGAGCCATATAGTCATAATATTACGAGGTGGATTATGGTAAAATGTCAGTGAGGGGGAAAAAAATGGATGATTTGTGAAGCTCTCATTGGTTGTTTGTCAATGATGAATCAGTTGTTTCACTTCTAAGTTGGATCCGTTGTCCTGTTTTCTCTCCTCTCTGTCTCCTTCCGTCTTTACCCTCTTCTTCTCCTCTTTTCTCCATCTCTACAGAGCAGATTCAGTGTAGGAGATCGAGGTGTTAGGCTGTACGGCGCATTACCCGTGAGACACAACCCTGAGGAGAAAAGACTGCCCTCTTCAGGGGTGAGACCCGTTCCACACCTTCATCTTCCTCTTCAGATGTGATACAAACCCTAGTGAGATGCTACTGACCAGTCTAAACGGTCATTTCACCATCTTGGTTAACTATAGACCCGATATCGTCCGCCAAAATAACCTTGAATTTGGTTGCATGTCGTTTTTGCCTAAATATCGCGTGAGATGAATGATATTCCATCATATTATCAAAGTCAAGAGTGATTAGGTGTTTCATTTCTTTGACATATATTGTAGATGACTAGCTTATTATTGGGCGATGGTTAGACGTCTATTAAATTTTGCCTTGTTTTAGTCTAGACGTCTGGGCTGTGTTTGGAACGGCTATTAGATGTCGTTAAACGCAAAATTGCTTGCTGGGATTATGTGTCACTTAGTGTTTTAATAACTTTTTCTAGTATAAAGAACCTGTAAAGGATCTATGGATGATAAAGTTCCTTCATGAAACCATAGATACCAATAAAGCACATTTATTTATAGGAGTTTATGCAAGTACGCAAACACCAAAATCAATAATGGAGTGTCTATGTCCACCAACTCCACCAACTGACGTCAAAATTACAGTTTTGATGCCTTCGAACTGCCTTTTGCTGAACTCGCTCTACTCCCGTTTCCCATCACACATCAGATGGGAAAGGCATTTATTTCCGATATAAATTAAAGGGGTGGTTGAATATGATTTCACTTTCTAACTTTAGTTAGTGTGTAATGTTTCTGTTTGAGCACAAACAACATCGGCAAAGTTACAGCGCTCAACGTTCAAAGGAAAGAGAGATATTTGCTTTTAAAGAAATCGCTTTTTAAGGACTACAACAAACGGCTGGTAGAACTACACAAGTGACAGTGACATCACTAACCCTAAAATGTACATAAAACCCCGCCCCCCGGTAACACGAAATCCGAAATCTCCCTATGTTGGGGGTAGAGACCAGAGCACTATATAGTGAGCTCACCAGCATAATAGAAACACCACTTGGACACTACTCGATCGTCTCTCAGCTGGTGCCGAGCCGGCTCTGGGCTACATAGATTTTTTAAAATAAATACATTACATTATAATGAGCTTATTTCTCCAAAATTTAAAAACTAAAAGTGATTTCTGGCTGTTTTTGTTATAATTCGCTACTCCACACATGATTATAACCAGAGAATGTCTAATTGAAAAGAATTGGTACTGGCTGGTTACTTTCCGGGTTCTGGACTGGCTGCAGTAACACGTCTCTGTCCATGCGGGGGCGCTCGCGGTCGAGTGCAGAATGAATGGGAGTCAATGGGGAATCCACTTTTCTCAGGATGTAATTTTTTGTCAAGTAATTTTAAAGTTGCATTTAAAAGGGAGGGCTAAGATAATACACTCAGCTGAAAATTGCATTTTTAAGTTCACTTATCTGTTCTAAAAATCCGTTCAGAAATGTGATGACGTCACACAATAGCAGAATGCTAGCGTTTTCCGGCCAACAACGGCCTAACCTGTAAGAAATCAAAAGGACATAAGTACTCGTTCATTCGACTTTTGCCCTATAATCTATATTGAACTGGCGGAATCAACAATAAAATCTATGTCAACGACAAGCAGGTGAAAGAGACACATTTAGCCGTTTAGCCCCATAGACTCTCATTCATTCTGCTCTCGCCCGCGATCACCCCCAGTGGAATTCTAATGGAACTGCAACCAGGATGAAACACAACGGGGCTAATAGGAAGTGCCAAGGCTCTCCGTTAGACTGGCTCTGTTATAACTTATTTTTATAATCAGCGCAATGCATGATGGTATGTAGGGCTTAGGTTAGTGACCATCGGTTGTACACTACCTTTCAAAATGCATACATTGAGTGGACTAAATGGCATAATAATCATCACTATACATTCGGACAGCACTTCAAAATGGCGAGCTCACTATAGTCCACTATATAGTGAGTAATGGGTGATTTCGGACACAGCAACAGTCAATGTTGAGAAGAGGAAGAGCTGTTGTAGAAGAGTACATTTGTGAGTCAGCTCAAACTGTAGCATCCGTCTTTTCACATGCAAAAGAAAGTTAGGCTACTCTGTGTGTGTATTTCACAACAGTTCCTATACAAGATTATCCTGACAGAATATGCTAATTGAAGATTGTTAACTCCACATCAGAAACAAAAAATAATCAACTAACCATTCAGAGATGTCCTGTTTGGTCTCTCCATCTTTGTCTGACTCCGGTTTAAACATAAAAGGCAGAACCGTTTCTGATATTAGCATGTGTCTGCGTGAGGTACTTGGAGCTGCTAACGCAAACACTCTTGAAGCTCCGCCCACTGTGTCGGGAGCTGCAGCTCATTTGCATTTAAAGGGCCAGACACAAAACGGTGCGTTTTTGCTAACCCTCGAAAAGTGACAACTTTAACATGATATATAAAAATACCTGTGTGGTATTTTGAGATAAAATGTCACATACACACTCTGGGGACATCAGAGATTTATTTTACGTCTTGTGAAAAGGACATTATACCCACCCTTTAATATATAAATGAATAATTATTCTAATTTCACGGGAACAGTGAAGTCCACACCACAGTGATGACAATCATTGGAATCGCTTTCAGACAAATGAATGATGAATGATAAAAACATCCAATCAGAATCTGCCGACTTTAAAGAGCTTGGGCATTCAAAGTGGCAGGTGACGAATGCGACGTAGTTATTCGCTTAAGAACGGGCCTTCGGTGTTCAGGAACTGAAATGAAACCACGACACTAGTGACTGGATTACTTTCTCAACTCAATGATTCAACTAAACTAATGACTCAATGCTTCAATAAGAATAAAAACACGACACACAAATATTAGGTGAAATAACCAAACTATAAAGATTGATTCTGTCAATAAAAACATAAGTATAATTAACTAGGGTGACCATATTTTGATTAACAAAAACCAGGACACTCGGCCTGGCAAACAGATGGGCCTACTCAAATGATACTCGAAGTTTACTCAAAGATACCTTATTAATTTCACTACATTTAAAGTAGGTTATGCCTCCTCTGTATGGATAGAAAATTGTTATATTGTTATTTGAAAACAGGACTTGTCCTGGGAAAACAGGAGAGTTGCTCACCCTAAATTAACATTAATATTGACACAGCCACCATATTGGATTTGTTTTTCCACTCATCGTGGTTTATGTCTTCAGTTCACTGGGTTTTGGATCAGGGTTTTCTCTAGCGCCCCCTGTTGTCTGACTGTGACTGTTTGTCTGTGGTGGGTTTGTGGTTCTCTGGGGGTCACATGATGAACTTAGAGTCTCTATAAGTCCACATAGGGCCACACTTCACACCCAACATAACCTCCTGCACACACACACACACACACACACACACGCTACCGGATAAAGTTCAAGTTTGAGCCAAAAACCAGTCAAGTGTAACTACTTAGACTCACAAAACATACAGATGGTAATGCCATGACACTGAATGATCACCATATTCATGCACAATGGTCTTGCATGGTATTTCAGAGAATATCATCATGGCCCTTGGTGCAATTATTTGTTAGTGAATATCATGTGGTCACTTTTCGTTGCTTTGAGCATGAGAAGAATGAATGTCTGTGTGAATTTTTCCAATATTTAAAAATGCATTTTTATAATGTGAGTTCAAACACAGTTACATTCGTACATTTGTTGAATGAGCAAATGCACGTGCATGAACAGTCATTTTAGCAGCATCTTTATAGATCGTAGGCATGGTTTTATTTTGTGCTCATGCAATGGTGTTTTTGCAGTTGCGGATATGTTTGCAATGCCGTTCACACACACACACACAAAAGTGACTCACGTTCAAAAGTGAGCATGTTTGACTCAGAATTACCCATGTTTCCTTTTTCACTTTCCGTTACTTGAAAGGACGTCCGTATTTAACAAAGTAAAACTCGTCTGAGTCACTGGAAAATCTCGAAGTGTGTGTGTGCCTTCAATTGATCCACTCAGCATATTAACTGAAAATGTGAGACTGTGGAAATAAAAATGTTCCAAAACACTGAAAGATCCTCTGCGGTAGCTTTTCTTTTTGGAAAGAGCTTCTCGTCGTCCTGCTCGAGTGAATGCCGCCTTGTGCAATATTGTGGGCGGCTTCTTTTTAATTAGAAACGAGATGGTATTGATGTTCCAGAAACCGGCATCGTAAATCATTTATCAGCTCACGCTGACCAGTCGTACCTCGCCGATCCATTATCAGGGCTCCCGCGGCCGTGAGAAAAGCTGGAATATCAGGGAATTTGAAAATGTTGGTTTCCTGGATTATTATGCAGATTGCATTTGGTTTCCATGTTCATATTTCTTTGTGCTATGGGCACTGGTGTTGCCATCATGGTAGTGTTCAAAAACCTACATTTACATGGCATATGTTTATATTCATTATACATTATATTATTTAAAATTATGTCCAAGAATAAGCACCTTTTGTTTGGAAACGGAAAAAAAAAACAAAAAAAAAACAGGATGGACACAATGGTTTTTGAGCATATATGGGAATACTAAGGTTTACTTTAACCTAGAAATTGTACAATTCTGATTTATTACATTAAACAATAACCTTGTATTACCTTAATATAGTGTGTTAAAGAATAAGACTTACATGACATGCTTTTTTTTTGTAAATTTATAGTAAGTTTGTATTTTATTATTTTAAATATTTTAGTAACACCAATAAAAACATCATAAAATGCATGCATATACTATGGTAATCTTGCAGATAAAATCTTCAGATTTTTAGGCCTGGAGAAAGTCATGGAAATGAATAGAATCTTTTACAAATGTATATATATAAATAATCCTCATCATCAAAGCTTGGAAAAGTCATGGGATTTTATTGGTCAAAAGGTGTGGGAACCCATAATTACATGATCTCATAAAAATAATGACTACCTTTTTTATTATGGAATTATGGATTTACAAGATTGCTCACTACTGCACTATGTTGGTTTGTAGTATGTATGTCTGACCGTTAAAAAAATAAAATAATAATGACTACATGATCATCATTATTTTATGACATCATCATAAAAACATAAAAGTATATAGTAATATACAGAAATGCTTTTATATATACAGGTGAAACTTGAAAAATGTGAATATCATGCAAAAGTTAATTCATCTTAAAAGGTGAAACTAATATATTATATAGACACATTGCATGCAAAGTGAGACATTTAAGTGTTTTATTTATTATAGTTTTCATGATTACAGCTTATGAAAACTCTAAATTCAATATTAGAATATTGTGAAATGGTTTTCATAAGCTGTAAGCCATAATCATCACATTTATAACAAATAAAGGCTTGAAATATCTCACTTTGCATGTAATGAGTCTATATAATATATTAGTTTCACCTTTTAAGTTGAATTACTGAAATAAATGAACTTTTGCACCATATTCTATTCTTTTTAGTTTTACCTGTTTGTTGCAGAAGGGCCTGATGTGTGTGTGTGTGTGTGCATTCCATTATTCTGCAGTTAGTTTAAGTTCTTTCACAGAGTCTTGACACTTTCATAAATAAAACTGAAAAAACACCATATTTTTTTTTTATAATGCCCAGAGTTCTGAGTAACGATCTAAATAAAGACAGTGGTAAAAAAAAAAAAGAAAATCTTTTTTCTTTTTTGCTCAGTTTTCCGGATGCGCACATGCATTTACATATGAATGGTTTAAAATTATCTGCCTTTTATCAAGTGTCTCCTTAAGAAGTCTAACCAAACCCGGGCATGAAGGTTGAGCTGAGAACAAGCACTTGAAGATCTCAGAGGAAACGTGCCGTTTCTCCTCGTCCCGTGCGTCAGGTGTTGCGGTGAGGGAGGAACCAGCTTCAGGTCTTTGTTCGGTATCTTCACATCTCCACACACAGGGTTCAGTTAAAAGTTGGTTCAGTTAAACATCCGCTCACTAGCTAAAATAACCCCCCCGCACTCACACACCCACCCTCACCTTCAGCTTCCTCTGGAGCTGAGCAACACACACACACACACTCATGTACACACACACACACTCACACACCCACCCTCACCTTCAGCTTCCTCTGGAGCTGAGCAACACACACACACACTCATGTACACACACACACACTCACACACCCACCATCACCTTCAGCTTCCTCTGGAGCTGAGCAACACACTCACACACGCACACGCACACTCACACACATGTGCACACACACATACACACACACTCATGTACACATACACACTCACGCATTCACACACATGCACTCAAACACACACACACACACACACACATACAGACACACACATGAACACATAACACACTCACTCACACACACCCTCACCTTCAGCTTCCTCTGGAGCTGAGCAACACACACACACACTCATGTACACACACACACACTCACACACCCACCATCACCTTCAGCTTCCTCTGGAGCTGAGCAACACACTCACACACGCACACGCACACTCACACACATATGCACACACACATACACACACACTCATGTACACATACACACTCACGCATTCACACACATGCACTCAAACACACACACACACACACACACACATACAGACACACACATGAACACATAACACACTCACTCACACACACCCTCACCTTCAGCTTCCTCTAGAGCTGAGCAACACACACACACACACATGTACACATACACACTCACGCATTCACACACATGCACTCAAACACACACACACACACACACACACGACACGCACACACACACACACACACACATGAACACATAACACACTCACTCACACACACCCTCACCTTCAGCTTCCTCTAGAGCTGAGCAACAAACACACACACTCATGTACACATACACACTCACGCATTCACACACATGCACTCAAACACACTTACACACATGTACACATAACACACTCACTCACTCACACACACGCACACACACACACCCTCATCTTCTGCTTCCTCTGGAGCTGAGCAACACACTCACACACGCACACGCACACTCACACACATATGCACACACACATACACACACACTCATGTACACATACACACTCACGCATTCACACACATGCACTCAAACACACTTACACACATGTACACATAACACACTCACTCACTCACACACACGCACACACACACACCCTCATCTTCTGCTTCCTCTGGAGCTGAGCAACACACACACACACACACACACTCACACATTAACACACATGCACACATACACACTCACACACACGCTCACGCATACTCACACACATACGCGCACACACATACACACTCACACACATGCACACGCATACTCACACACCCACCCTCACCTTTACCTTCCTCTGGAGCTAATCAACGCACACACTCACACACACACTCTTGACAACACACACACACGCACTCTCTCTCACACACACACACACATGCACAAACACACACTCTCTCTCACACACACACACTCATGCCCACACACACACACAGTTACTTTCAGAGGGCTTATTGCTCTCTCTCTCTCTCTCTCTCTCTCTCTCTCTCTGAGTCTCGTTCCCTCGTCTTTCACATGTTGCCAGAGGAAAAGGTTGTTGCTCTGGAGATTTGAAGTGAGATTTGAGTTTGAGTATCCGCTTTACCTAAAAGAGTTTTTATAATACAAAACAGACCGAAATGAGTCTGTAGTCGTAATCCAGTAAGAGCTGGAGAGCTAAAAAAGGAACTTTTATAGCAGCTTTGATTAGAAATATTTGAGAGCTATGACTTTTGATTGAACATTTTTGCCATCTTTTGGGATCAGTTTTCACTCTGAAACAAAAAATTACAAAGTCGCATTGAATTAAGCATGAAATATTCAAGCAGAAAGAGTCAAATAAACATCAGTTTTCATTCAGAGTTTGCTTGGCTGTTGAGTATAAGCTCGAGATATTCACGAGATCTCAGTTATGATTTTTCTTTAGGTGTCGTGTTATCTCGCGGGTAAGAGTTATTGCTCAGGGTTGCTCGTTCATATCTCAAATAAGAGCCAATGGTTGCCTACAGAAAGTGTATAGAACCATAAAACAAACATTTATAGCAGTTGAAATTTGAGTTTACTTTTGATTGCAGATTTTGGCAATTGAGATATTAACGAGATCTCATTATGAGTTTTCAGTGGTTTCCCTCATCTGTAAGTTATGTGATGATGACACGAAACAGGATTACACAAATAAGATCTCACATTTTCCTCCTCTGCTAAATATGCGCTAATGCAATGCTAATGCTAATGCGCTAATGTGATGCTCTGATGTTGTGAGTCCAGGGAACGGCGCTGATGTCGTCCGGACCTGCGAACTCACGGTATCAATTGATGCTAATTTGTGTGTTTTCAAGTCGAGTTCTCATCTCTGTAATCCTGGACTGTGATACTGATGTATGGGCATCCCAGAATCAATGCATAATAGCTATTAAAAACCAAAACACCCACTTTTCTTATATAAAGTCAACGTGAAATCTGATTGGATTATATACACTACTCTTAATACATGTCTCATTTTATTTTGCATGATTCATTAGTGGATGTTATTAAAAAAATTAACATATTGACCAAAAACATCATATCCTAACATGCTTCAAAATAGAAATCTTTTTCACTTTTTTTTACTTTTAAAAAGGGTAGTATAAATTGTTAGACAATATTTCTATTTTAAATAAATGCTGTTTTTTAATTCCTTTTTATTCATCAATGAATAATACTGAAAAAAGTATCACAGGTAATAAAAAAAAATATATTAAGCATCACAAGCATTTCCAATATTCATAATAAATGATCATATTAGAGTGATTTTGAAAGGATCATGTGACACTGAAGACTGAAAATTCAGCTTTGATCACAGGAATAAATTACATTTTGAAGTATATTAAAACATATTAATTTTATTTGATATATACATATATTGATCAATTACTGTATAAAGAAGTACTGTAAGTCATAAATGCTTCAAAATAGAAATGTTTTCTAAAAATGTATGTCTTTACTATCACTTTTTTTACTTTTCAAAAGGTAGTGTAAATTGTTACATAATATTTCTATTTTAAATAAATACTGTTTTTATTCATCAAAGAATACTGAAAAAAGTATCACAGGTAGTAAAAAATATATTAAGCATCATATACGTTTGCAATATTCACAATAAATCCTCATATTAGAGTGATTTCTGAAGGATCATGTGACACTGAAGATGGAAAATACAGCTTTGATCACAGGAATAAATTACATTTTGAAGCATATTAAAACATATTCATTTATTTGATATATATATATATATATATATATATATATATATATACATACATATATATATTGATCAATTACTGTATCACTCTTAGAAGAAATGGTTCTATTTAGAACCAGAAATGGTTCCATGGTTCTATATAGAACCATTTTTTTTGGTAAAAGGTTCTATTGGCCAAGTATGGAACCCCAGGGTTCTATATAGAACCCAGAGGAACCCTTTTTTAAGAGTGTATAGAACCTTTTAGGGGTTCCAAATATGTAGCGCTGATAGAACCTTTTCTTCTAAGAGTGTATAAAGGCATGTGTATAATATGAACGTTCAGACCTAAAACAGGCCTTTTAAAGAAAGCTATTGAGTTTGTGTGTGTTTAGGACGTGTTCCAGAGCTGTAAATGAGAAAGAAACAAGGCCACACACACACACACTAACAGTCACAGCTGGGGCTGGCGAGTGTGTTGTGGCTCTTTAAGACTGGTGTGTGATTAGGCAATCAGGGAACATGGAGGCGTGGCTCTTTAAACGCTCACTCACACACATCTGCGTATTGGTTTGTTTACATGTTAAATTGGCCGAGGAGGCTTTAACACTCCAGACAGGAACAAACAACGAGTTTGTATTTGAACGCATTCCCGTCGTGGTCCATTTGCGGTTCAAGTGTTTGATATTAATGGTTTAATTTATTTGAATGTGTAAACACGTCCAATTATCGTGGTTTGGCGTTGCGTGACACGCGATGTTTAATTGGGTTCTGCGTGATCATCAGATCCATCGTGCATTTGTCACATCTGTACATTTAATTCTTCCTCATTTGCGAGACTCGCGGCTCGTCTGACAAGTTCTTGCTTTCTGTTTTTCCTTTCTTTCTCCCTCTGCCTGATTTGGAGAGACTTGCATAGTCAATTACGCTGGAGTTTGAGAGATGGAGTGCGCTGGAGTTGCCATATTTTTTGTATGATATTAATATTTCATAAGTGCCATTCTCAGCTGAATATCTAAGAGAGAGCGCCTATTAGATTCGGCACTGCCAGAATATTATTCATTCTCCGGAGAGGAGACGAGCGCCGGTAGCTCCCGTCATTACCGGCTGTTCTCTCGGATCCTGAACGCTGTTCTGGCAACAACTGGATTGTTTGAATGGTCGGGTCCAAGTTGGCCTGGACGAGCGCCCTGCTTGCCAGATTACAGTAACTGAGACCCAATAAAAGGCCAGGAGCAATGTGAATTGGACTCTGGTGAACTGAATCAAATTGCACTGTGAATTTAGCCGTTTAATTAAAGGGTCATTCCACCTCTGAAAAGATGAATGTGTATTTAAAATGGGTCATTTATGTAGAAGAAATGTGAAATTATTTTTGAATTTGGAGCTTTCTAGACTGAGAAAAGCCAGAAAATGTATTTTTGGCTTATGTAGATGAAAGACAACAACTCCCAGAATGCACTTGCTTCGCTGCCCTAGGAGGCCACGCCTACCGGTAACAGAGCAGTCCTTAAACAACAAATGTTAGGTATAGTCTTCCCACTGACATAGTAGGGTAGATTTAAATAAATAAAAAACAAATTTAAATTTATAAAAATGAAATTTAAATTAATAAAAAATTAAATTTAAATAAATAAAACATAACAACGAAATTTAAATAAATAAAAACGAAATTTAAATGAATAAAAATGATAATAATAAAAAACAAATAACTTAAATGTAGAAAACGAAAATTAAATTAAGAAAAAGTGACATCCCAGTAAAATCTCAAAGTCTCACTGTGTAGATTAATTTAGATTGATAATAAAGGGTAAAAAGGATAATACATTTTGTTTCTATTATTCGATTTTCCACAATGTCAAAGCTACGCAACTTAACCCAAAATACAAGCGCAGGCATGCACTTCCGTCCACACAAACTCTAGCCGGAGTATTCTCCCGTTGCAGCAGGAACTTTTAGTAGTCCAAGAAGCAAACAATTTATTAAGTAGCTATAAGATGTTATATGTTAAGTATTATATTTCACCAGATTTAATAGTGTAAAACATATTCAAGCGCGAATGAGAACCGTTTCGAGTGGGATGCCAGGTGTGCAAAAAAAAAAAACCTCAAAAAACTTATATTCGATGTCACATTTTCAAATCGAATACCAACCCACCGAACGAATATTCGAATATTCGGGTCCAGCCCTAGTAAATAGCGGATTTCTGAGCGAGTGTTGCACGACCATTCAATAGTATAATTGTTTCTTTCAATGGAAAGCTTAATGCAAATTGGTGGAGTGTCCCTTTAAGCAATCGGGTGCGAGAGGTCATGCTGTTTCACGTCATAGTTGTATACCAATCAGCATCCGGAATGATTTATAATTTGCATTCAAAATCAAATTTCTGATTGGATGAGCTGCCTTTTAAATGCTTGATAAAGTTTCTTTGTGGCTTGTCATCGGCAGCCAGACTAATAAACTGTTATATTTGAGGCAAGAATGATTTGCTGATGATTATTAATAGACTAAATTAACAATTTTTTAATCATATTACAGTTGTCGTCATTTTTCAAAGCTCAAAGACACTCATTTAAAGTGATTTTACCACGATTAAACTCCTCTTTGCTACTTATTGCATTATTGCATCATGTTTAAAATCTAAAAGGCTGCATGTGGAAATGCTTATTTATGCATGCTTATTTCTGTTTCACTAAAGATTATATCTTGTAATTTGAGTCAAAAATAAACACATTCAAGAATGTCTCAAAATACCATGTCGCTTCATGAACAAACGCTGATGATCAGAAAGATTTGAGATGAGCATCTTGAGCTTGAATGGAAAAAGAAAATCTGACTGTTTGCACAAAGAGTCACATGATCAACGACACCCTATATGTAAGTAAATGAGAATCATTGGTCACAATAATGCAGAATCTTTTATTATTTATAGTTTATAGGATACATTTACGCTTACAATACTTCTATTTCTATAAAATATATAGTCAGAAATAGTCCAGAATCTTTTTAACATTCAATATTTAACTATAAAACAAATGTTTTTACATTACTTGTAGCTCATTTTTTGGATATTTTAACCTCAATTCTTACACATGGCACCTTTAATGGCGTCAGATGATTATATGTTTGTTCGCAGCGTTTTGTCTCCGTCAAACGAAGCAGTGACTGTATTGAATCTGCATCACAAACACAAGTTCACGATTACATAATGCTCAGTCTGTAAATGATGGTTTTATATGGATCATGTTTTCAAATAGCGAGTGTGTGTTGAGGTGTTGACACTGTTCCCCATACAGTGATGTTAGCCAATCACAACAGTGTCTGTTTACCGACGGCCTTAAAGGAGCCGCGCCCTAAAAACTGACAGAGGCTCAGAATCAAGCTTTTTTGCTTATACATTTGTTTTAAAGCTTTATTAACGTAATCAGGGACATATTCAAACAATAATAATGATACAAAAAAAATCAATGATCCTCTTCGTGTTTCTCATTGTTCTGGACACATTGTCCCATATCAGTCGATCTCAGACTCATAGTCAGATTTCTATGATGCAAACAACAAACTTACACAGAACCCAGTAGTTTTCATCTGAAATTCAGATGCAAAACAGTCTCTCTGCCATCTATTAGTGCACAGTAAATATTGCATGAGCTTTGGATATTACTGGCTTCGGCATGAGTGCATTTGTGTGTGTGTGTGACTATATTATTTTATTGCAGTGTTCCTTGTTTATTGCTATGGCACATGACCTACTTCCAGCCTCTCGTACTCGGCACGAATCACTCGACGTGCCCTCCATCTCAACGGCCGTCCCCGCAGAACAATTACACGGCAAAAGGGGCCCAAATGGAGATGTTTGTACTAAATAACACGTGTGTAATTAAGCACTAATGAGCTCTTGTCACTGCCGAATGTGCAATTAGATGGGTAATAGCAAAGCCTGGCGTGGCAGACGTGCCGAGAGAGCAGGACGGGAATAATAAAGTCATACTCCTCCTGGAGTATGCACACTATGCTAATGTTTCTCATGCATTGGATGACATTTGTCAAAATGTGCCGTATACAAAAGAACACACTGCTGTATCCCACAATGCAATGCGCTTGACCTTCTATTTCCAGACGTGAAATCAATCACAATCGCTTTCTTGACTCCTTATTTTGTGTGAACCTAGTCATGTGACGACAATGAAGCATGCTTATGTTTGCACTATTAGATGCAAAAGATCTTAATTGTCATCTGCACTTTAATACAATGAAAGCTGTTGCTCTCAGGAAAGAAGACACTGAATATAAGTATAATACTACACAATACAGTACGCAACAATACATAACAGGGTCAATTACGCAAGAGGAAACAATATGCAATTAGAACACTAAAAATAAAACTATTGTACAATATTTGCTGGTAATGGAAAGCAAGCGAGATCTTTCGATCGCTGCTGTAATAGAAAACGCTAAACACCTGTATTTATGCAGAGCAGATATTATGTGTGTGTATTTCAGTATGTTTTGAAGTCTATTCACACGCTCACAGGTGTTTGCTGATGATCTCTGTGTTTGTGGTCATGGCTCTTTCTACAGGAACTGGCCTTGAACGGAAGGGTGTGATATATAAAACTGTATGAGCTGTATCAGAAGATCTCAATATGAACTCAAATATTACTCGAGTCTCCTGAGTGATAACATGGGGTAGTGAAACGATTGAATTTGAGTAGAAACTTTGCTTACTGTAGCATGTGAAAAATTGAAGCTGTTTCGTGCGCGCCAAGACTGCATATATTTGATCAAAAATACCGGTAACACTTTACAATAAGGTTCATTAGTTAACATTAATTAACTACATTAGTATTAGCATTTATTAATCTTAGTTAATATTATTTGCAACATTTACTAATACGTTATTAAAATCAAAGGTTGTTTTAGTTAACCTTAGTTAATGGACTGTGAACTAACATGAACGCACAATGAACAGCTGTATTTGTACATTAACAAATATTAATAAACACTGTAAATAATGCATTGCTCATCGTTAGTTCATGTTAGTTAATGCATTTACTAATGTTAACTAATGAACCTTAATGTAAAGTGTTACCAAAATACCTTAAAATACAGTAAAATTGTGAAATATTATTACAGTTCAAAATCTAGAGTACGTATTTCAAATATAAAGCATTCCTGTGATGCAAAGGTGAATTTTCTCCGGGCTCAAAATCACTCTAATATGATGATTTGCTACTCAAGAAACATTTATGAATATTATCAGTTGAAAACAGTCGCGCTGCTTCATATCTTTGTGGAAACAAAGAAGACAGCATTTATTTGAAATATAACATATTCTCGACTGTCTCTTTTGATCGATTTAATGCATCCTTGATGAATACAAGTTTCAAAAAAAAATATATAAAATCTTACTGACCCCAAACTTTTGAATGCTAGTGTGTGTAAAGTCTGCAGATAAAGAGGGAAATCTTTTAATCTTCCATTATAACTTCACACCACCCCCACACACTCTCTTTCTCTCTCTCTCACACACACACACAGTGTGAAAGGGTGTAATTTGTGAAGATGTCTATAGTGCATTTGGATATATTTGCATCTTAATTAGAAGAATGGGGGGGACAGATATCCTAGTGCATTTCTAGCAGACGACGATAAACAAAACTATCAGTGCCTTTAGTAGTAGTGTGTGTGTGTGTGTGTATGCAAGGGATGCTGTTTTATTGATGCTGTAGTTTGCTGTATAGAATATATGAATGCATGATGAATGTTTAACACACGCACACACACACTCATATACATATAATATGCGTGTGTGGGTGGGGGGTGTGCACATTAGAAATGCTCTACGACCCCCATCAGCTGTTGGATGGGTTTGTCATTATGCTTGATGTTTGGACGGCAGTATAATATCACATTTCTCTGAGAGATGGATGAGGAATCCTGGAAAGAAAGAAACTCTGATTCAATAGTGTTACATTTCTCTGGCGCATTTACCGTTGCATGCGAAACATTGTCAAAAAACACGTTAAAATGGGGCTTTTGTTCACCAATTTGCACATTTTGTGTAGTGCTGATATGATCATATACTGTGCATATTGTACATACATGTATTTTTCGGAGCTATCCGTTGAGTTTCTGGTATCGTATTGAGTCGTGTGGTTTTAGCGAACGCCGCATTGACGCACTGCCTGTTTGCGAAACTATTGTGTTTGTTTGTCTTATATAACTGTTGTCTAAATATGAGCGTCGCTTGGTTTTTTTCCAATTTGGTTTTGTCTAACGAGTGATTGAGAAAAAATGAAGACGTGAATGAAAAGAATGAAAGAAACGATTAGCAAGTCAATTGAGTCCTTTATTTCTTTAGTTTCTTTTGATTCAAATAATTATTGCTGCACATTTCTCAGATTAGCCTTTTTATAATGTGTGCTTTTTATATTGCTGTCAGAGCTTCTGAGATGCTCCGTGCGCTCCTCGGCGTTTGCTCGTCCTGCTCTTGCATCTTCACATGCATTAAAACACAAGTTATGAGTAATTGACCTCAGATTCACCAAGGCAGGAGCGACGTGTTTGTTCTCAACCTTTCAGTCTGAGGACACAAGCTGCAGGGCAATTGTGGTCGGTTTTTAAATTCTCTCTTTCGAGCTGTCATATCCTTCCTTTCACACTCTTCCATCATTTCAGGACGGTTTTTCTGTCTCGTTTTCACCTGTTCAGTCTGACAGCAGAAAAAGTAGTTTGCAAATGAAATATGAGCATAAGTGGAAGTGTATTAGAGGTTTGATTCAGGTCGAGTTTGAATATTTGCTGAGATAACAATGTGATCTTTAATAATTAATCTTGCAATGTGTTGTGTGTGTGTGTTTGTGCATATAAAGCTGATAACTGATATTATAGTCAATATTATAAGTCTATTGTGGCCAATATTTTGCCATCTGACACCGTGTCCTAACCAGATGCGAATCCAATAGATTCTTGTAGTCACGTCACTAGAGGTGACATGACTACAAGACGCCACAAAATCAATCCCTAATCACAGCCAATCAGAAGAGCGTGTGGGCGGAGTCTCTCTGTAAGCCACTGCACTCGCAACCAAATCAATCCCTAATCACAGCCAATCAGAAGAGCGCGTGGGCGGAGTCTCTCTGTAAGCCACTGCACTCGCAACCAAATCAATCCCTAATCACAGCCAATCAGAAGAGTGTGTGGGCGGAGTCTCTCTGTAAGCCACTGCACTCACTACCAAATCAATCCCTAATCACAGCCAATCAGAAGAGCGCGTGGGCGGAGTCTCTCTGTAAGCCACTGCACTCGCAACCAAATCAATCCCTAATCACAGCCAATCAGAAGAGCGTGTGGGCGGAGTCTCTCTGTAAGCCACTGCACTCACTACCAAATCAATCCCTAATCACAGCCAATCAGAAGAGCGTGTGGGCGGAGTCTCTGTAAGCCACTGCACTTACTACCAAATCAATTCCTAATCACAGCCAATCAGAAGAGCGTGTGGGCGGAGTCTCTCTGCAAGCCACTGTACTCGCAACCAAATCAATCCCTAGTCACAGCCAATCAGTAGAGCGTGTGGGCGGAGTCTCTCTGTAAGCCACTGCACTTACTACCAAATCAATTCCTAATCACAGCCAATCAGAAGAGCGTGTGGGCGGAGTCTCTCTGTAAGCCACTGCACTTACTACCAAATCAATCCCTAGTCACAGCCAATCAGAAGAGCGTGTGGGCGGAGTCTCTCTGTAAGCCACTGCACTTACTACCAAATCAATTCCTAATCACAGCCAATCAGAAGAGCGTGTGGGCGGAGTCTCTCTGTAAGCCACTGCACTTACTACCAAATCAATCCCTAGTCACAGCCAATCAGAAGAGCGTGTGGGCGGAGTCTCTCTGTAAGCCACTGCACTTACTACCAAATCAATTCCTAATCACAGCCAATCAGAAGAGCGTGTGGGCGGAGTCTCTCTGCAAGCCACTGTACTCGCAACCAAATCAATCCCTAGTCACAGCCAATCAGAAGAGCGTGTGGGCGGAGTCTCTCTGTAAGCCACTGCACTTATTACCAAATCAATTCCTAATCACAGCCAATCAGAAGAGCGTGTGGGCGGAGTCTCTCTGCAAGCCACTGTACTTACTACCAAATCAATCCCTAATCACAGCCAATCAGAAGAGCGTGTGGGCGGAGTCTCTCTGCAAGCCACTGTACTCGCAACCAAATCAATCCCTAATCACAGCCAATCAGAAGAGCGTGTGGGCGGAGTCTCTCTGTAAGCCACTGCACTCACTACCAAATCAATCCCTAATCACAGCCAATCAGAAGAGCGTGTGGGCGGAGTCTCTCTGTAAGCCACTGTACTCGCAACCAAATCAATCCCTAATCACAGCCAATCAGAAGAGCGTGTGGGCGGAGTCTCTCTGCAAGCCACTGTACTCGCAACCAAATCAATCCCTAATCACAGCCAATCAGAAGAGCGTGTGGGCGGAGTCTCTCTGCAAGCGCACTGCAGTTCATAATCAAATTCATAAATAATACACCATTTTAACATTATTAAAAATACATACCGCATTACTGAAACAATCTGTAGTACACCTGTTTGTTCTTATTTCCTTTAAAATATTTCTTCTTCACAGTAGTTCTGAGGTCAATGATCCATTTTCGCTCTCAGTACGGCTATAAGATCATTCAAACTCACATTAGATGCTTTTAACATTAAATAAAGCACATAATCAGTACCTGAGATTATCATTGTCATAATTTGTATGTTATTGTTCCAGCCGCGACATTGCAAAAAAAACAAAAAATCTAAAATAGCATTGCTGCATATTGCGGCCGTGGCTGGTTAGGACAGAAACTCTGATTAACATGTAAAAGATGACTCGTCGTGACAAGGTGTTATAAAGGCAGCATTCTCATTAAAGCTCAGATCTACGTAGAATTGCAAATGAATATTACAATGTTTGCAATGCTGTATTCAATAATAACCAAAAGAAGCAGAGCATGTCCTAAAATGCCGTATAGTAAGGAAGAACACTAGGGTTTGGCTCTCTCCGTCTCTCTCTGACGGTTTTGATGGAATTGTTCTTTCCTTTTTTTCCACGTTCTGTCTGATATGCAAATCATTTTCCTTAATCTCAGCTGTCTGACCGATCAAACTTTAATCTTCTTCTCTCTATCTGCCCGCAGTTTGATGGTGACAACATGTACATGAGTGAGAACAACCAAGAGTTCCTCTCCCCGAGTCAGGTAAGAGTCAAAACCCTCAAACCTGCTGTTCGAACGTTCAATCTCAGTTCCTTTTCCAGTGTTTTCAATCAAATAACATAGGAAATGGCTTTTTGTTTTTATGTTGTTCATCTAGACCAGTAACGTGAAACTAGTCTAATGCTCTTTAGGAATATTAAAGGCCAAATCATGCACACTGCATATTCGGTATACGGTTCGGTTGTAGTTCTGTGGGATAAACGTGAAGAGGACCTGATAAAGCTCCTCCACTCTCTCCTTTTGTCTTGGTTTGTTTACTCTGAGACTGTGATTTGACATCTGTCTGCGGATCTACTGCGCTTGACCAGGCTCAGGCAGTTCAGACTGATGCTGCCTTTAACGCTGTAATGTAACACACACACACGCACGCAGGACACAGCCAGACAAACAACCCCAACTGGCTAAGAATGTGATTCTGCTTTATTAACAGCGTCTGTCTTATTGGATTTTTAATATATACGTATATAAATATAGATCATAACGTCTATTTTTGGTTCTTCAAATGACAGCGATGCTCAGTGAGAGAAATAGTTATGGAAAAAAAGCTTGACAAGATTGAATTAATTGTCTTGCATATGAAAACATATCAACTTGACATTCGCTGATTTCTTTTTTAATTGTTATATTATTATATTAAATTGGTTTTATAACAAACTGGCAAAAAGAAGTAGGTAGCCGCTGTGTTTCACAGCATGTTTTACTTCTGTAATGTATTTCAGAAAATCCTAGTTTGTGTGTATTTGTGTGTATGCAATTCACCATTCGCTGGGAGTTTGATTGGCAGGCGATCTGACCAATCATAACGCAATGACAAAAAAAAAAAAAAAAAAAACAGACGGGAGAGTTAGTACACTGTAAAAAAAAATATTGTTGGTTTAACTTAAAAAATTAAGTAACCTGGTTGCCTTAAAATTTTAAGTTGATTGAAATGGAAAAAGTGAGTTAATACAACTAAGGAGATTGATTTAATCATCAGAAACTCAAAAAAAATAAGTTATCTGAACTAAATAAATGATTTAAGTTGATTTGACAAAAGAAAAAAATGTTGTGATAACAAATCTTGAAAATATTATTTTACAGTGTAGAGTAACGTCTGTAGACTTGAACTTGAAAAATGGTGCGTATTGACGTCTTTCCACGGTGGAAATAACAAACCGTCTGATATTCAGTTATGTTTATTTCGTGCTATAACTACTAAAAAGAGATTATCAGTTTATGTGTCAGATTTATTTCATTTGAACCTGAAAATAAAGAAAGATTCTGATATAAAATTAAAACATTTAAATCTAGAAATAAACAAATGTAGGGTTTTGAGGAATACAAATATTATAGAAATATAAAGGTTTTAAACATACAGTAAATGACTACACTTTACAATCAGGTTTCATGTAGTTAATGTTAGTTCATTTGAATACATCAACTAATAAAGACCTTCATGTTACCGTATAAATATATACTACACATTATAAATGATTCTGCATTATTATGATCATTGACACTCATATGTGGACATATTGATATTGATCATGTGACTCTTTGTACAGAAGCTCAAGATGCTCATAATCAAGGTTTTGTTCATTAAAATACACAAAAGTGTATTGAATTATGCAAAAAGCTCTCAGATCCCACTGTACACGAAGATCAGGAGAGGCTGTTTGTTTGATCTATTTCTTTTTCTATTATTATTCAGTTGTTACTTTGAAACTGATTCCGTTTGAAAAGGTTCCATTGAAAACGACTGTCATGGAAACAGGCCTGATCCCGATTGGCCACACACAAGGCCAGTCCATCACACACTCGTTTGGGTCTGGGATCAGGCGCCGTGTCCCTCCCAGGAGTCTTCACATTCACGTTGACTGAGCTGTCCTCCTGCGACCTATGACCCCGTCTGATTGTAGGGGAGAGTTCGTCTCCGTTTGGCCCCTAACGAGCCCTGTGTGTGTTCGGGGTCACCAAGGATCGCCACGGTAACCGCCGCCAACAAAAGATTGTGTAGTCCGCCGAGGGTTGACCTCCAGCCAACTCGACCGATCGATAGTGGCTCAACAAGAGAGAAAAAAGCCCAGAGAGAGAGACAGGAGAGAGCTGAATGAAGCTGAGAGTGAGAGAGACGGACAGATACAGCGAGAGAATTGATTACAAAGAGAAAACATCAATGCTGCTTCTGTTCTGCGTGACGTTTTATGTCGCTTCCAATGTGAGAGGAGGAATATTTCACCCAAAAATTGAACCTTTCTCTCTTTTTATTTACGCTCACGTCGTGATAAATTGATCAAAAGTGACAGTTAAGACATTTAGAATGTTACAAAAGATTTTATTTCAAATACATTCTGAACATTCTATTCTTTAAAGAATCCTGAAAATGTCAAATCACCATATTTGAGTGATTTCTGAAGGATCATGTGACACTGAAGACTTTGATCACAGGAATAAATTACACTTTATTATATATTCACATAGAAAACCGTTCTTTTGAATCATAATAATATCTCACTGTATTGTTGATCACATAAATGCAGCCTTGAGGAGCAGACGAGACTTCTATCAAAAGCATTTCTATCAAGTTTTTTAATTAAAAAAATAAATAAAAATCTGACTGAAAATGAGCATGATAGACTTCTTTCAATATATAATTTGATGAAACACAATTTGTATGAAATAAGAAACAGCATACTGGTTGAGACTGACACGAGGGTGAGTAAATAACGACAGAATGTCTATTTTTGGGTGAACTATCCCTTTAAACGTGATCTCAGCTTGAAAGCGCTGCTTCTGATTAGCATGCTAAGCCGTCCTCCAGCACTGTGTCAATTTACTCATCTTTTATCAGCTGAAGTTCATCTCAATGTGATAGCGCAGCGTAAATGTTAGTCTTTGCATTTGCATTCTTGGCTGAAGAAAGTAGCTGGGAAATGTCTCTAATGGACTCGCCGTTTGAGTATGCAGAAGACGTCGCGGTCGAGATTATAATCTCACAATTAGAGTAACAAGGTTTTATTGATTGCTTCCCGGAGCTTTGGTTGCCAAGCAAGCCTGTGATTAGAGAAAGACTGAGAAAACTCTTCCAGAGGAGCATTTGGCTGCTGATCCGAGACGTCAGAAGAGGGATTCTGTTACTGAGGGTGACGAGGGCTTCGTCAAGACAGTTTACATGCGTACTGATCCAAAAACTGAACTGTCAGGGCCAAGAATCAGATCAAAACTAGCTAGAGAACTGGAGATGTTTAGTCGAACTATCTTTGAGTCTTTCACGCATTTTATCTGCCCTGCCGGTTATTATTTTGGTGTTATTTATATACTGTTATACTATGTACTAGAGCTTCATTTAAGAGGTTTGTTCAAAAAACACGCATTCATTCAGTAATAAAAAGGGTGAATCATTGAATCATTCATTCAAGAGATTTGTTTAAAAATGCTGATACATCCAGTAATAAAACGGGTGAAATCTTAATAAATGAGTGATTGAATCATTCATTCAAGAGATTTGTTCAAAAACGCTGATTCATCCAGTAATAAAACAGGTGAAATCTTAATGAGTGAGTCATTGAATCATTCATTCATGAAATTCGTTCAAAAAGGCTGATTCATCCAGTAATAAAACAGGTGAAATCTTAATAAATGAGTGATTGAATCATTCATTCGAGAGATTTATTCAAAAACGCTGATTCATCCAGTAATAAAACAGGTGAAATCTTAATGAGTGAGTCATTGAATCATTCATTCATGAAATTCGTTCAAAAAGGCTGATTCATCCAGTAATAAAACAGGTGAAATCTTAATAAATGAGTGATTGAATCATTCATTCGAGAGATTTGTTCAAAAACGCTGATTCATCCAGTAATAAAACAGGTGAAATCTTAATGAGTGAGTCATTGAATCATTCATTCATGAAATTCGTTCAAAAAGGCTGATTCATCCAGTCATGAAATGAGTTAAATCTTAATAAATGAGTGATTGAATCATTCATTCAAGAAATTCGTTCAAAAATGCTGATTCATCCAATCATGAAATGAGTGAAGTATTTATGAGTGAGTCATTGAATCATTCATGCAAGAGATTCATTCAACAATGCTGATTCATCCAGTAATGAAACAAGTGAAGTATTTGTGTGAGTCATTGAATCATTCATTCTTGCCATTAAAAGAAATAAAAATGTATTCAGATTCATAAGATTGCAGCAATTAACGTTTGTCAGAGCAAATTACGTCATTTAATTTTGTTCATGATCTGTTTGAAACAAAAACTGTTTTTATTCTAAATGTATCCACAATTACGCAGCTCTATACTTTACATCCAATTCTAGTTTTACTAACGATTCATGCACTGTTGATAAAATCACTTACTCACACAGTCAAGTTGGGAAACCTGTTCAGATATGTGCAAGGACACTATAATGTAACTATCCACTATACAGTTGAGAAAAAAATGCGGATGATTTGAAACTTCAGTGCACAGATAGCTCATTTTATGAACAGAATAATTCATGCAAGCTCTTATCATAAGCTCGAACATAGACTTTCTAAGGCACTGTAAATATTTTCTGTGGTAATTGACATCATGCATCATGCTGTAAGACTACACAACATGCCTGTACCTTTATATGCAAATGGCCTCTGTTCTGATTGGCCAACTCTTATAGTGTAGATTTAATGAATAGAATATGTATATATAGTGAAAAGATCAAGATCCCAGTAAAAGCATGTGTATCTGTGTTGGAGTCTGCGCTGTACTGTGACTTACTGTGATTTGGGGATCTGGTGTCATTGGCTCGTTTGCTCTGATTAAAGCGTCTTTGTGTCGACTGTAAACTCCCGCCGTATGGGGGAGAAATGCATGTGTGTGTGTGTGTGTGTGTGCGTGTGCTGCTCTCCCTGCTGGTCCGAATTACGGCTGAGTACATTACTATGATTTACAACTTCCTCCTGCTGTTTAGATTGAAAAGAAAGAGAGAGAGAGAGAGAGAGAGAGAGAGAGAGAGAGAGAGAGAGAGTGCGACGCCCGTTCGCCCTGCCCCCTCGCCCTGCAACCACCACACATCTTTTGTGAAATGAAAACAAAGCACGAGCCTGCCAAAATATTTCTATAGTCGATTGCTGAGCAAGCAGAGAGTCTGTCAGAAAACAAAAGGCGAGAGAGATCGCTGGACGGACAGATTTGATGCCACAGCAAAACTCACATTCTCTCACAAACCGCCCTGAAAGTCTCTGATCACAGGCTGAATCTCATTAGACCCGCCAGAACATGTCCAGGTCATATTTCTCCACGCCATTTAGGTTTTGCATAAAGATAATTTGAGGAGCATTGCACGACATTATTTTCATGGCAATTAAGGACTCAAACTCTAATTACTATAATGCAAAATTATTTGCATTTAATTATTTGCATTCGGCATTGTTTTTTTTCCCCTGTGGTCCACCAGTCACATGCATTGTGGTCGTATTTATTATAATGCTAAAATTTATTTAACCATAAAATAATTTAAATAATTTTTCATTTCTGAGCATCGAACTCAAAAGTTGCTTTACAATAATGGTCGTTTGGGGGAAAATGTGTTCGGTTATCATTACAATGCAAAAAGGCTAAACATAGACTTTATTTGCTTCGTGCAAAATGTGATTTCTTGCTTCTTTCTTTTAATTTTAGGGCTGGTTTATGTGTCAGGCGTGTGCTTTCATGAGCCCATCAGTCTGTGTGGAATATTTCTGTGACACAGAACTGTTAACAAATGCGTCCGAGTGTTTATTCAAGTCGCCGGTGTTGCCAAGTCCTCTGATATCCTTCATTTGTGCCTCAAGTCCTTTGATATCATCCTTGATTTCATATAGTGAAAGTGTTTAAAGCAGCCAGATAAACATTTCCTCGACTGCTTATATCTTCTTGAGTGCTTTATGTTTATTCATTTTGTTCTATTTTTCTTAATACCCCACACAACACTTCAGCCATTAGTTGCTCTTCCAGATTAAGATCAGAAGGAAAAGTCACTCTAGCAACGTTTTCCATGTGCAAAACTTCATTTTCGAAGGATTTCATGAAGCAATGTGATAAATTATATCTACTAGAAGTCTCTTATGCTCACCTTTTGATTGAATGTTTCAATCAAAAGAAACTTTCAGTCAGATTTCTTAATGCTTTTGATAGGAGTCTCTTCTGCTCACCAAGGCTGCATTTATTTAATAAAAAATACAGTAAAAGTTGTGATATACTGTAGTATTACGATACAAAGTAGCTGTTTTCTATGTGAATATATAGTAAAGTGTAATTTATTCCTGTGATCAAAGCTGAATTTTCAGTCTTCAGTGTCACATGATCCTTCAGGAATCACTCTAATATGAGGATTTGATGCTCAAGAAACATTTATAATTGTTAGTATTAAATGCCAAGTTCAAAACAACAGAATTTTCTTGAAATAGTAAAAATAACAATATATATTTTTTACTGTCACTTATGATCAATTCAATGCATCCTTGCGGAATAAAAGTATATATATATATATATATACAGTATATATATATATATATATATATATATATATATATATATATATATATATATTATCTTACTGACCGCAAATGCATCTTCTTTGTTAATGCATTGTTTTGGTCATAAATACATTTATTTGTATTTAAAAAAAAAAAAACATTTATTTGATCACAAATACATTTGTGATATAAATATAAATGCAAATTGTGATACATTATTCTGATTTAAAATAGGTTTTATTCCTGTGATCAAAGTCTTCAGTGTCACATGATCCTTCAGAAATCACTCTAATATGATGATTTGATGCTCAAGAAACATTTATGATTAACACATTTTATTGTGAAGGTTTCTCTGATGAATTGAAAGATCAAAAGATCAGCATTTATTTGAAATAGAATTTTTTTGTAACATTATAAACGTCACTTTTGATCGATTTAATACGTCCTCTCATGACAACATGTGAAGATAACTGAGGCGTTATGCAATCCTCTGTTGTTAAACAGTGTGCTTGTGCCTGAGACGGTATTGCTAAAGTGACTTTAGTATTGTCAGACTGCTGACTTGACCTGAAATGTTGTTGAGATGGCAGATAAAACCATAAAGAGTCGAAGTTTGCTGAGCGCATCAGTGAAGTTTTGATTTGATTTGGCTAAAACAAGCGTAATGTTGTTACTTTCCTTCTCTAATTCAAAATGCCAAAACAACACTGCCTTAAAATACTCTCTAGGTAGTCAGCTCACTATATTGTTTTTGATTTGATCAGCAATTAATGATCCAATTTCATATGGAGTTATTAGTGAACGCTGTGGCGTATCATGTATATATTTCAGCTGAAGATCTGCCTGATGTCGAAGCGGCTTGCTCTCCATGTCTGTCGCTCTGACCTGTGTGTTCATCATTAGTTTGATTCTCCTTCGCTCTCGTTCTGTCTCTAACATTCACGTAGCGTTTCTCTTCCAGTCCAGTGTGCAGTAATAATGACCTGAGATTTCCCAGAATTCACATAATGCTCAAATGAAGTGCAATAACAGAGCGAGACTGTGTCATTCCCTTTTTCACAATGATTGGATCATCTGACTATTTATAGTTGTTATATGAATCATATCAGTATTTTTGATATTGACAAAGGCACAGAATGAACATATACAGGTTCTGTTTTCATTTATTGATTCTTTGACTCATTATAATCCACGCCTCGCTAAAACAATCTTATGTTTATTGAAAAAATGATGGCACAATGCCAAAGTTGAGCAAACACAAGCTGTCAACTTTCAGTCAGATTTATCACCAAGGCTGCATTTATTTAATCAAAAAATACAGTAAAAATTGTGATATAGTATTATGATTCAAAGTAGCTGTTTTCTATGTGAACATATAGTAAAATGTATTTTAAAAACACTTTTGCTGATAATTTTCTCACCCCCAGGTCATCAAAGATATCCACATCATTCTTTCTTCAATCGAAAAGAAATAAAGGTTTTTGATGAAAACATTCCAGGATTTTCTCCATATAATGGACTTCAATGGGGTCCAAATGGTTCAAGGTCCAAAAGACAGTTTCAATGCAAACTGCAAACTGTTCAAAGGGCTTTAAACGATTCCAGGGGATGAATAAAGGTCTTATCTAGTGAAACGATCGTTCATTTAATAAATAATCGAGTTCGAACAGGAGATTCACGAACGCGCATCACAGAACAGAGCAAGGCGAGCATTTGAGCTTATAAAACTTAAACTTTGTTATTTATTTATTAAATGAGCGATCGTTTCGCTTGATAAGACCCTTATTCATCATCTGTTATCGTTTAAAGCCCTTTGAACAGTTTGCACTGAAAATGTCTTTTGGACCTTGAACCGTTTGGTTCCCATTGAAGTCCATTATATGGAGAAAAATCCTGGAATGTTTTCATCAAAAACCTTAATTTCTTTTCGACTGAAGAAAGAAAGACATGGATATCTTGGATGACATGGGGGTGAGTAAATTATCAGCAAAAGTTTTTTTTTCAAAAGTGAACTACTCCTTTAATGCATGTTTTTGGTCTTATTGTGCACGTTTGAAAAGAAAATTTGAACATTTAACAATAAGAACAATAAACATTTTATATGCAATTCTGGAGAAATGTGACACATACAGCATGAAAAACGACTTTTTAATTAAAACATTGAGTTGATTCACATACAATAACATGCTACTGGCCTCTGATAGTTATATCGCATGTCTTATTGTGGTATTTTGTTTGCATCAGTGTGGTACAAAAGAAAACCAAAAGCAAAGTACTTATTGTATCGGTTCTGTTTTCCCAGTCCAGGTGTTGTGTTACAGTAATGCGACTCCTCCGTCAGACTGATATGATATTGTTGAGAACGGTGTGTGTGTGTGTGTGTTACAGGAGATGACGACGTGAGGTACAAAAGAAAGTATCTTTTACTAGACATTTCCTTCAAGTGCTGTTGAACTGTAGAAAATCGACTCGGCTGATGAGAATGTAAAGATTTCTGGATATTTCCGACTGTAAATTGGCGTTTGAGCATATGGTGTTTGAGTGAACACATTGAAGGTTAAATGTTTCGCCTCGTCCACATGCTCTCCGAATAATGTAGACTGGAGCAGATGGTATGTAGGCTGCACATTCACTTTATTTATGGGTGAATAAGACTGTGTGTGTGACTGTTGCAATTAGCTTCCATTTAGCCGGATATTTATTAATTATCTCTATCTGCAGACGCCCATAATCCAATCCACTGCTGTAAAAGCTGCTGGTTTGTACGTGTCTGTCTAAATGAGCACATGTAGACATAAATAAATAAGGCTCATGATGATTATATCTTTCGATTTTCTGAAGAAAATGTGAGTGGGGCTCGTGCAAAATTGCTATTTGGTTGTTAGGGTGTTCTGGATGATTGACAAGACGTTGCTAATGTGGTTTCTCAAGTGAAAAGAGTCTAGATAGTTCACTTCGCAAACACTGTTAACTATTACATTAATTACTCTCCCTCGTGTCGTTCCAAACCTGTAAGACTTTCGTTCATCTTCGAAACACAAATTAAGATATTTTTAATGAAATCTGAGAGCTTTCTGTCCCTCCATTGACAGCTACGCAACTACCACTTTGACACTTCAAAAAGTTCATAGATTGTGAAACGAATTCATATGAACTTTAGTCCAAATTTTCTGAAGAGACTCGATCGCTTTATATGATGAACAGATTTAATTTAGGCTTTTATTGACATATAAACATTCATCAATGAAAACATCAGTTATGAGAAACGGAAGCTCAAGTATGTTCGCTTTAATTGTGAGAACCAATGAGGTTCATTCTCGCGTTACGCATCACGTTTGAGTTTCAGCAAGAGCCAATGAGGTTCATTCTCGCGTTACGCATCACGTTTGAGTTTCAGCAAGAACCAATGAGGATCATTCTCAGGATAAGCATCACGTTTGAGTTTCAGCGAGAACCAATGAGGATCATTCTTGTGTTACGCATCACGTTTGAGTTTCAGCAAGAATCAATGAGGTTTATTCTCATGTTACGCATCACATTTGAGCTTCAGCAAGAACCAATGAGGATCATTCTCATGTTACGCATCACGTTTGAGCTTAAGCAAGAACCAATGAGGATCATTCTCACGTTACGCATCACTTTTGAGCTTCAGCAAGAACCAATGAGGTTCATTCTCGTGTTACGCATCACGTTTGAACTTCAGCAAGAACCAATGAGGTTCATTCTCGTGTTACGCATCACGTTTGAACTTCAGCAAGAACCAATGAGGTTCATTCTCACGTTACGCATCACATTTGAGTTTCAGAAAGAACCAATGAGGATCATTCTCATGTTACGCATCACGTTTGAGCTTCAGCAAGAACCAATGAGGATCATTCTCATGTTACGCATCACATTTGAGCTTCAGCAAGAACCAATGAGGTTCATTCTCGTTCGGTTGAGCTTCTGTTTATATTTGCTGCTGATCAGTAATTATATCTGTGAATAAAAGCCTAAATTAAATCTGTTTATCATATAAAGCGACTAACTAATATATGGATTAGTTTTATGATCTCTTTATGACCTTGACTCTTAATGGAGGGACAGGAAGCTCTCAGATTTCATTAAAAAGATCTTCATTTGTGTTTCAGTCTTACAGGTTTGAACAACATGAGGATTTGAGTAATTAATGACAGAATTTTCATTTTTGGGTGAACTATCCCTTGAACCCTAAATAACACTTTACACTTTTAGAATTAAAAATGCATGCATTTCTATTCATGCAATCATGATTTACTGCATTTATGAAAAAATTTTTCCTTTGATTATGCTTTCAAAAGGCGGTTTTGTCATTTTCAGCTCACTTCTGGGAACGATTGTATGTCACTTTGTGTGTCTGGTCTTCGGATAATTTATGATGGTGCTGCTGTCCGTCAGCCAAATAAAAACAGATGACGCTCCGAAAACATCGTCTTTGATAAAGCCACCCCTCCACACACACACACACACACACACACAGAGTGAATGGGAATCTGATAGATGTCTTTCTTTGTCTGTCGTTGTCGGTGTGTGGGGGTTGTGTTTTAGGTTAGATCACTCAGGCATCCATCACCGCATGTCGCTGGAGGTCTACAGAAAAATGCTTATTAGAAAAATCTGTCATTATGCTTTTAAACACACGAGCACATTACATTTGCCTCGCCAAACAAGAAACTTTCAGAGTTTTATTATTTGCGCTTGAGTAAGTGTTCCTCCGAGACATTTTACTAACTCAGATATATTATTTTACGTAACAGGTGAAGCCGCACAGCTTATTTTAGTTTTAATAAACGTGAATATTAATATAACGTTCGAAGCACTCCATCATTTCTCTATAAAAAGTTTGCCTCCTTTAAACTACTGTATGTTTGGTTTCTCACACACAGGGTTAGACTTTTCTGATTTCAGAGATCAGATGCACGAGTTTCACCTTCTGGATGATAAAATGTGAATCAAATCCCACATGGAAGGAGGAACCCGAGCCATATCTAGATGCCCTTCAGAGTCGTGCGATTGGGTTTTGCACATGCATCAGAACATGTAAAAGTGTAGTTGTGGAAATGTAATGGTCTTAATAAGCCAGATCGAAATAGATTCATGTCTGAATGGCATCTGTTGTGTTAAGACTGAAGCTCGCACACTCATATGTTGGATTTCTAATCAGCCCAACAGCATACAATGGCTTTAAATTGATGCCAGAGATAGTTGGACGCCTTCCCAACCTGAGAAAAAAAAAAAAAAACTCTTCTCTTTTCATTATCCCATCATTTACGCCAACTAGCCGTTCATCTGTTTATGAAAACAGAAGGCGTTTGGTTTGTGTGCGTTTGCATTCGATCGCATGTACGACTTTCAGCGACCAAATGTTTTTGAGCGTCGTAAATATTCTCAGGAATTTGATAGCGTCGGTTTCAAAGTGGCGTCCCCTCTTCAGTTAATGAAAGCCACAAATTGAAACCCTCAAACTCAATGCAAACGCCATCTTGCATCCAAATTGAGTTCTAATATCCTTGAAAATTGGATGGAGAGATTGAGGAGGAGCAGGAAAATGGAAAAAAAAGTGCCAAACAAAGAGGGGAATAAAACATTTGTCTTATTACCAACTGCTTTGACTGTTGCGATGAACCTTTGAAGAGCAGCTTCTACATGCATTCAATGTGTAATACATATAATCACATCCTGAAGTGAGGCGGATGAATTATGTATTTTTACGGACCGTTCGACATGGCACCACCTTGAGATTTACATTTTATCGTCAAGGACGTTCTGCTGCTTTTGACAAACGTCCCCGTCCCCTCCTGGTTTCACCACAAAACATTCGCCGAGTCCATTGTTAGCATTTATCCTTAAAATCAGCATGACGTGGAGGGATTTGATGAGCGTGGCCTTTCATGCGCAGGAGAAGTGTGATGAGTCAGCCGCTCTCAATGAGTTTCATCTGCACATCTCCTCCACATTACAGCGGATTTAAAATACCTCATCTGACATCTGCGCACGCTCACTTCCTCACAGTAATGTACCGTGGTACCACGGCCAAAGAAACCTGGTATGAATATGGTAGACTTACCAAAAAAGTTCCATATGGTAATTTGGTAATTTCCATTACTGTGGTATTTTAGATGTCTACCATAGTATTATCAAGGCATTTTAAACATGCAACACCGTATTATCCTTTAGACATGAACATTGGTATTGCCATAAGCACTATATTTTTGTGGTATTTCTGGATGTGCACCATAATATTATCCTGCCGTTTTGGATGGGTACCGTAGTATTACATTGTTTTGGACATGTACAATGTGGTATTTTAAACATGCAACACAGTATTATCTTTTGGACAGTATAGTGGTATTACCATTTACGTATTACTGTGTTTTTTTAGACACATTACATGAAGGTACCATGGTATTTTGGGCCAAGGTCTCATTAAGGCATTTTAGATGTGTACCATGGTTTTACCATAGTACTTGTACATGCACCGTGATATTATCGTGGCGTTTTGGATGTGTACCATAGCATTGATGTGGTATTTTGGACATTTTTTCAATGATATTACTATGGTATTTTGACATTTACCATTGCACTACCACAGTATTTTAGACATGCACCACATGGTTTTGAACATGTATTATGATATTACTGTATGTTTGATATTACTGTGATAGTATTGTGGTATTTTGGTAATTTAACATGGTTCTGCCATATTTTTTGGACATGGTATCACTGTGGCATTTTAGATGTGTACTATGGTTTTACCATAGTATTTTGTACATGCACCATGATATTATCATGGCGTTTTGGATGTGTACCATAGTATTGCTGTGGTATTTTGGATATTATAATATTATTGTGGTATGTTTGATATTACTGTGGTAGTACTGTGGTGTTTTGGTCATTTAACATGGTTTCGCATATATACCATGAAATTGCCATGGTATCATTGTGGCATTTTAGATGTGTACCATGGTTTTACCATAGTGTTTTGTATGCACCATGATATTATCGTGGTGTTTTGATGTGTACCATAGTATTGCTGTGGTATTTTGGACATTTACAATGGTATTACTATGGTATTTTGACATTCACCATTGCACTTCCACAGCATATTAGACATGCACCACATGGTTTTTTCACATGTATTATGATATATTATTGTGGTATGTTTGATATTACTGTGGTAGTACTGTGGTGTTTTGGTCATTTAACATGGTTCTACCATATTTATTTCAGACATATACCATGAAATTGCTATGTGTACTATGGTTTTACCTTAGTATTGGACATGTACAATGGTATACATGGTATTTAAGATGTGCACCATAGTATTACTGTGGTATCTTTGACATATGTACGGTGCCATGGTCGTGAATCAGCCGACACTGACGAGGTTCATCTCATCCCACGTTTAAAGAGGTGAATGTGTGATCGTTCTGTTGGAGAATTCTCCTGAGGACTCGACGACAGTCTCTCTTCACACAATAGCTGCTCGCCCCACTGTTTACAACACACAATTTAGTTTCCTTCCAACAATTATGAGGGAAATTGAATCTCAGGAAATGTTCATTTTCACATCCATTAGAGCGGACAATAACAGGGGAGGCCTGAAGCCCACAAAGACATCTGTCTTCAAAGGCCAGCAGAAGTATATAGAAGATTAATATCCAGCCCGGCAACACGAGCGCATGTTCACGGCGAGGCCGAACGGAGAATAGAGCGACCTCAAGATGTGTTACGCTGGATATCAGCTCGTCTTTGAGCCAAAATCACCACTGAGATCTCTTTCTTATCCGGGTTATATCTTCAACTAAATCATCGGGCAGATTGTTCTCCACAGAAAAACACTGTAATGTCTCAAACTGTAAAAACATCTTTGCATGAAACATAATGTTCAGGCTTTTATGGCTCATGCAGTCTGATATAGTGAGAACTCGAGGAGGAAAAACAACTCAGTTTTATTCAGAGGCTCAAAATATGCAAAAACAGCATGGCAGACTAACATAAAATGCATTTAAATATCAATATCTGTCAGTAATATGTCTTAGTAAGATGATATTTAAGTTTTAAAACATATAATGCAATGCAATACAATGATGTTTGAGAGATGAACAAATAAACCTGATGATCATATCATGATTTTATCAAGCAAACCAAAGTTGCTTCAGTCCATTTGAAATATTACGAAGTCACGTTTCAGATCCTAAAGACACGTGAAGCTCGAGCTGAAGGATCTTTGTGCAATTCAACAAATAGACTTTTACTCGCTGAAACAGTGTGAACACGTCACTCGGAGACAGAAGGACTGGAGATTGAGTGCGAAAGTTTTGATCATTTTGAGGCCTTAGATATTCATGATTTTCGTGTTTCAAATAACACAGCTCGTGAGCAATGAAGAATGAAAATGAGTAAGTCTCTTTCTTAAAACACCATTTAGCGCTTTAGCCTTGTGGAGAGACGCTCGGACGGATGATATATATTTGGGAGAAGTTTGTGATTTGAGTAATGCACCGTGGCAAGGTGAAATCTGAGGTCCCACAATCCTTGTCTCTCATTCTCCACGGCCACGTATTTGCTAAAAGTATTTGTTTGCAAGATAAATGGCCGTTCTCCAGGCGAAGATGACAGGCAACACAAAGATGATATTGAATTGATTTCTGAAATGTTGCAGAACTGACTGTATGATGTATACGGGCAGACATGAATCATAAAAATTCTATTAAAAAAGCTCTTGAATGGTTGACAGCGGAATATTATTTCTGATGATTAATTTGACTCAGTCATTATGGACGGGGCTCCAGTCAGATCGCCTCCTACAGAATTGCTTTTCATTCCCTCTTGAATACTTCGGCTATCTCTCTCTCTCTCTCATACTTCCTCTGTCAGGTCCAAAGTTAGATTGACGCGGCTGATGAGAGACATGAGTATTGATATGGACGCATGGTAAAGAGAAAAAACACGAGAGCCAATCGCAAACTTTAGCGCTATGAAAACATGGTGTGCGCTTCCAAAAGTTGATTGTGATAATGCCGTATTCCCAGCAACTTTCCGTGAAGCCAGATTGGAAGCTGCCAACTCATACGCGTCCAAAAATGTGATTCTTACTTGTTTAACTGCATAATATTTATATAATTGTGTTTATGCCTCTCTTCACAAAGTAATTAGGTAGTGTCTACTGCTGTTCATATTACAGAAAGCTTTGGGATTGATCAAACGTTTTTATTTACGCTGTAAAAAAAATATTTTCATGATTTGTAATTACAACATTTGTTCTTTTGTCAAATCAACTTAGATAGTTCAGATAACATAATATTTTTGAGTTTCTGGTGATTAAATTAATCTCCTTCATTGTATTAACTCAATTCCATTTCAATGGACTTATAATTTCAAGGCAACCAGGTTACTTTTTTTTTAAGTTAAACCAACAATATTTTTTACAATGTAGTTTTCTTAATTGTATTTTGAAATAGTTGAATTTAACATAAGTATAACATTGTTGCATTTGAACGTGAACAAAATACAATTTACTGTATACACAACTTAAAAAACTAAAAAAAATAAATAGAATAAATTCAATACAAAAATATATATATATTTTTTAATTTTTCAAAATTTTATAAATATTTTTTAATTGTTTTATTCTATTTTAATTTATATTATTTATATTCAATTTATTTTAAGTGTATATACTGTATATATATATATATATATATATAAGTTGTATTTTATTTTTCCATAAAGTTTATTTACAAAGTTTAGTTTTATTTGTTTTTAAAATGTTTCATTGCATGCATTTATTTAGTTTGAACGGAAGTTGCAATTTTGATGATATTCAATCTGACGATATTCAAGATGCACTGCTCCTCTTTGTGTTCCCGCAGCAGAATTACTCAGGACACGGCGGGGGGAGCGGGAACGGTGGAGGGGGGGAGACGAGGACTACGAGATCCCCCCGATAACCCCCCCGAATCACCCCGAGCCTCACCTGCTGCACCTGATGGACCCCGAGTCCAGTTACCTGTGTCACTCCATCCCTCACAACGGCCTGATCAACCCGTACTCGTACCCCGAGCTGCCCGCGCTCATGATGTCCAACATGCTGGCGCAGGACGGGCACCTGCTGTCCAGCCAGATGCCCTCGGTGAGTCCTGCTGCAATCCCACAATGCACTCCAGCGAGATCCAGGCCTAGTGCGCTGCCTACACAGACTACATGCATTACTAGACATAATGGGTTCACTCCCGACACAAAGGCTGTTACAAACTATAATTACATGGTGGATTCATAAGATACAGCGTCACATTTATCCTTTGTGGATCAGGCAATCCCATAATGCACTGCAGTGAGATCTAGATCTAAGACAAGACTAAGAAAATTATCAATATAAATATAGGTCAAACTATGCCCTATGCATTTTTGTTTAGAATCATAACAATAGCATTGTTTGGTCAGTCGAGTATTCTCTATTAAATTTAGCATGTATCATAAATTTGACGTCTTTAGCTCAGTTCATGCATATAGTTGTTAAATTTACATTTTTTAATTTAGCAGAAATTTCATAATTATTGATCATTTAAAAGTACATATATAACTGTTAATATTGTATGTAAATATTTATTATTTTAAATATTTGATTAATTATTTATTAAATATTTATATATAAATTATATCATTTATAATATGTATTTACAGCAGAAAATACTTAAATTTAGCATGTATCACAAATTTGACGTCTTTAGCTCAGTCCATGCATAAAGTTGTTAAATTTACATTTATTAATTTAGCAGAAATTGTTAATATTTCATAATTATTGATAATTAAATAATAAAATAATTAATTGAACTGTTAATATTTTGTCAATATTTATTTTATTAATTATTTATTGAATATTTGCATATAAATTATATCATTTATAATATATTAACAGCAGAAAATACTTAAATGTAGCATGTATCATAAATGTGACGTCTTTAGCTCAGTCCATGCATTTACATTTATTAATTCAGCAGAAATTTCATAATTATTGATCATTTAAAACTGTTAATACTGTACGTAAATATTTATTTTATTAATTATTTATTGAATATTCATATATAAATTATATCATTTATAATATGTATTTACAGCAGAAAATACTTAAATTTATCATGCATCATAAATTTGACGTCTTTAGCTCAGTCCATGCATCTAATTGTCAAATTTACATTTATTAATTCAGCAGAAATTTCATAATTATTAATAATTTGAAATTGTTAATATTGTATGTAAATATTTATCTTATTAATTAAAATATAAATAGAAACAAGTAGAATCACCAGATGCATATGCAAACGATATACAGATGAGGTTTTACATAAATTAAAAGGCTCCACATTTGGTATGTCGGAGAGTAAAGCTAGTGCATCTTCAGTTTGCTGTGATTTATGAATCCCTATGTGTATGCATATTTTCAGCTGATGTGATTGGCTGTTGTTTGAGTGACAGGTCTCTGGTCGAGTGTCACTGAATGAATAGATGAATGACCCACAGACAGCTGATCATCCACTGACTGACCGCATCAGGCCTTTGTCTCGACTAACGATCCTGTAATCGTGTCGTAAGAGCGAGAGATGATGATGCAGATGCATCAGTCTGTCAGAGTCAGTGCCACTGTGGGTTTGTGGGTAAATTCATCAGTGGCGTTTCTCTCTGTCAGTGGCTTCTTTGTTCGTCCATTACACTCTTCTCCTCCTCCTCCTCATATCCAGAGCTCATTACTTGCTGTTTTGTTGCTTAACACAGACTCTGAGGGCTATAAAGAAATATCAGGAGAGTCGTCAAACCTGCCATCTGTGGAAACTCCCTCATAAAGCAAAGAAATGTACAGGACAGCTCCCAAACAACACTGGAATTCCTCTAGAAGAGTGAATCTCATTCTTAAACTGTGCTAAATAGAGTTATAGTTCACTACAATTATGGTAGATGTGATTATGAGTAGCTATTAATCGATTTGACAGCACTAATATATATATATATATATATATATATATATATATATATATATATATATATATATATATATGCACTATGTATATGTATATTAAAACATATATATTAAATACAATGAAAATAAACTACAATATTATATATTTGTTTATTAGTGCTGTCAAATCTATTAATCACTACTAATCACATCTAACATAAAAGTTTGTAATTGTGTGTAATATAATTATATATTAACAAACTTTTATGTTAAATGCGATTATTAGCAATTAATTGATTTGACAGCACACACACTCACACACACACATATATATATATATATATATATATAAACACGCAAAAATAGTATGTATATGTATATTAAAACATTAAAACATATATGTTTTAATGGATATATATTAGGGCTGTCAAACGATTAATTGCATCCAAAATAAAAGTTTGTGTTTACATAATATATGTGGGTGCACTTTGTATAATTATTTTTTATATATAAATGCACACACATGCATGTATATTTAAGAAAAAAATATTTTTTTATATAAGAAATATTTATATTTATATATAATATAAATTATATATAAATATATATACAGTATATACATGAAAATATTTCTTAAATATATACATGCATGTGTGTGCATTTGTATATATAAAATAATTATACACAGTGCACCCACATATATTATGTAAACACAAACTTTTATTTTGGATGCGATTGATCGCGATTAATTGTTTGACAGCCCAGATATATATAATAAAGTTGAATTTAACATCATCCATAAAAGTAAATCTGAAAAACAAATTAAAGCTAAATAAGAAAAAAAAATGTAAAAAAGCATGAAACAAAATGTAATTAAAATAAAATCATGAATAAATATTATACGAGTATATAAATAATCCTAAAATATCACAGGATAGATTTTTGTGAGATTCGCCTCTCTAAGCTTTTAAACAAAACACAGTAGTGTCCTCTTTTATATAACAGGGCTTTATATAACATTTCAGTCTTTTTGATTTTAAAACTCAGTTTAAAACTGGAATCCAGTGCAATAACAGGGCCGAGTTTAAATGAAACTTTTTCTGGTCATTCTTCTAATGGCTCTCTACAAAAGAAGCCACTTAAAATGGACATCAGGCACCGGCACAAAATGGATGACAGGCGTTCTGCAGCCGTATGAATCTATGCATGCAATTTCTTTAGCTACCACAATGCATTAAATCAACCATTCTTTCATTTCGAGATCCCATTTCTATATTGACACCCATCGAGCGGGTGAATATAGAGTGTGCAAGTCAATAAATCTCCACTTAATGACACCAGCGTGATGGACTGCCATTTCTTCCTCAAGCAAACTTAACCACGTAGCAATTAGGTTCTGTACTATTTGTGCACTAAATTTCAGGCGTTTATTACGTTTTATACGCCCACAGTTACGATGATAAAACCAATCATTTTTTGAAAAGCTTAAAGCTCCATGCGCTGTATAATCGGGAGATGTGTAATGTGCCCTATTCATTGTGATGCTGATAACATTTCATGTTTTACATTGACCTTCTATGACCTTTGCCTCCATCTGAGATTGGTGAAATGAAATTTTAGATGTCTGATTGGGTCGTGTTTGGTAGATCGATGGCATTGAAACGCTGTACTGGTTGCATTCTCAGTCTTGCCACTAGAGGCGCTATTGCAGGATTCAAATAACCGTTAAATAGCTTAGCATCAACGACACATTTGTTTGAAGGTAACATTGATCCTTTTCTTGTTTTGTTTCACATGCTTATTAGTGATGGGAGGAAAAAAGATTTCCCAATCTTTGATTCAACTGAACCAATCGCTTCATGAAGCGTTTGCGAATCAACCAGTGATTCGGAGCACGTATCAAACTGCTAAAGTCACAAGATTTCAGTAAATGCAGCTTTGTAAAATCATAACCCTGTTCAAAAACAGTGTAAATGCAATGAAAACTCAAAACCTGCATAAAAACATCTTTTTTTAGTTTTATTAAAAATGTAATCTATGAAATGCCTAATGCTGTAATCTATTAAATTCCAGGGCATATTTTGGTAAATCAGGCCAGTTAGAGAATATATACTTTATTTTTGTTATGCAAATGTGTCATTAAAATTGTTACACGGCACGGGTTCACACGGGTCAGTTATGATGTAACTCCGAATCACTGGTTCGAATTAAATGATTCACTAAGGTTTCAAAGCTTCACAACGCAGTGTTTCGAGTCAAACTTAACCATGACTTGGAATAAAGTCAATGTTTTTGCAATTCTGTTTACATGAAGTTTATGAAAAACTTGCACTTTTGAAACCCAGCTTGCGTTTTCAAGCCCCCAAAATGCGGTTGGTGTGTAAATGAACGGCCAAAAGTGACATTTTCTCAGTTGAAAATGGCCCCTAAAACTACGCTTAAAGTGGCTATATAACTGATGTGTATTAGTGCTTTAGTTTTCTCCAGTGTAGACTGTATTAACGGATAAAAATTCCAGTTTCCAGAACTATATTATCCTGAATTACACAACATACATAAAACGCTCAACAAAACACTTGTGGTGAAGGACACATATTTTCCAACTATTGTGGTAAATGCAAATTATCCTCTTGACAATGACATTTTTTTCACTCACTTGATTGCCCTTGAAATCTCATTGAAATGTGACATTTCACTAATGAAGAATGTTGCACAGAAACCCACATCCACTAAATCATGACATTCACATACATGTTTAACTTTGAGATCCACATCAGCACAGCTGGCTCTCGCTTGAAGCCATTCATTCCCTTATGAGATATTTGTACAGTACAGTAATACAGTCAATGCTACCACATCGCAGATATTAAAGGGATACTCCACTTTTTTGGGAAATAGGCTCATTTTACCACTCCCCTAGAGTTACACAGTTGGGTTTTACCGTTTTCAAATCCATTCAGCCGATTTTGTGATATTTAGAAGAATATCAGTAACCAGACAGTTTCTGGTCTCATTGACTTCCATAGTAGGAAGAAAATATACTATGGAAGTCAATGAGACCAGAAACTGTCTGTTTACTGATATTCTTCTAAATATCAGAAAATCGTCTGAATGGATTCGAAAACGGTAAAACCCAACTATTTGACTCTAGGGGAGTGGTAAAATGAGCGTATTTCCAAAAAAAAAAAAAAGTGTAGTATCCCTTTAAATATAAAACATGAAAAGATGCTTTGACGCTGTGCTGAATGAATGGTCAGCATCGAGAAAGATCATGTTCATGTAGAAATATCATTTTTGCTAGACAAAAATATATTGTACACTGTAAAAAAAAAGCACTTTTATAATAATAGCACTAATAAAAAGCACTTTTACAAAATAAAACTAAGATTCCTGGAGTAAATACAATGTTTTAATTCAAGGTGTAACTTTCCATTTCTTCGTCATCAATTGTGAAGTTTACCAGCGATTTCCCCAACGCGATTTCCAACGTTTCCCCCAGTGCATCTCTCTGGTTAGTGTGTTGATGGAGTTTACATGCCCTGAATTAACTTGCATTACCAGTAAAGAGAGCTGCTCCAGATATGTATTCTCCGTCAGAAGTGCAAACACAGTTATGGAGATGGAAGTTGTGTCCATGCTGCATCGCTCCATCTAAATGGTTTGATATACTTTAAAAAGCTCTTAGTACTGATGACATTCATTCAAAGCAGTTTTCCTTTTATCCCGGTGCCGTGTTCAGTCACTCAACCTCTTTTTGCTCCTCCCGTTCCTCTATCACTCTTTCTGCCCCTCCAGCCCATCTCTCTCCATCTCTTTTCTCTGACAGTCTCTCTCTAATGAAAAAAGATCTCTCCAGCTCGCTCTACTCAAGACGGAAGATGAAACCTAATGGCTTCTCTTCTCTTCTGGAGAGGGAATATATGCACTGACCCCCTGACGGCAGAGATTCGTTTCATCAGCAAAGGCTTCTGTGTGCGATAAAGCCCGTCCCATAAACAACACCGAACCCCCCGAACCAGTCTTGTTTGCATTGAGTTTTGCGATGTAAACACAACGGCACACTACATTGTTGTTGTTTTTTTGCTTTCGATTTAATCACAAGAAACACAGAATGCAAACATAAGCACTTTCAAATGTGCATTAAGGTTCTCCCCAGCTGTTCGCTCAAAGTTATTTGGTCTTTTAAAGGGGTGATGAACTGAGAAATCAAAATTTCCTTGAGCTTTTGACATCTAAGAGGTCATCATATTATAAGAATATCCTGTAAGTTTCAGACCTGAAAACGTCCTTGTTAGTCCAATAAAAGCTTTTATTGACACCAGGCTCAGCAAATGACTCGTTTTTCAAAGTGGGGAACTATGAAGAAGAAGATCAACGCCTACTTCAACACGGCCAGTTTAGCTCCGCCCACTGATTCGTGCATTACACGCATAGCTAAATAACATAGATTCCTACCTCGTGATGACAAACCTGATCGAGCTACCGAGCGATACACAATATTGTGCTTCCTCTGGATTCCAATAGGACTGCATGGATAAACTTTATTTTTAATGACGTTCCAGCTGATGAGGGTAAAACATCGTCCGTCTGTTCGCTTCATTTCACTGAGGATTGTTTTGTAAACAAGACTGGATTTGCAGACCGATTACGAGTATAGAACGGTGCTGTGCCGTCTATATTGGATTCGACAGGAATGGCGCAACACACGGACTCGGGTCGAACATGTATGGGCGAATCATTCCGGTTGCCATTTTACAACATTAGACGTTTTCAAAACAATTTCCCCCACGTGCATCGACGGGTGAGTCGAAACTCATTATAATATGCAAAACTGTTATCCACTCACAGTGGGCGTTTACTTCCGAGTCTTCAATGCGAGACGCCCATTAAAACCCAGCGTTTTTCAGCTAGGCTCAAAACTAGGCTAGAAAATAGCCTATTACTTATTCATTTTGATGTTTTTGAATGCAAAAACCAAACGAACGTCATAAGTTGACCTCAGACAACAATATAATAAAATTTAAAAAAGCCAGTTCATGACCCCTTTAATGCGCCATGTCACCTTCAAGACCAGAATTCAGAAACCACTCGTTCATGACATCACCAAAACTTTATTTTTAACTCAATTGTTATGATGACAGTGTCATTCGTGATGTGAAATGTTGCATTAGATTAGTAAAGCGTGCACAACAGTAGAGCACGGCGCTTGCAACGTCAAAGTCATGGGTTCGATCCCAAGGGAATGCATGAATTCGTTTCGCGTTGATTTTCCTTTAAACGATGCTTTTAAATATATAACATGTTACTTTCAGAACAATAAAAGTCAAGTAAAACCTTCACTAATCACCTAACTAGGTTTAGTATTGGTTAAAAGTACAGGTCGATGCTCCCAACGTCAAAGTCACGAGTTCCATGCATATATTTATAAACTTTTATGTCAGATGCGATTAATCATGATTAATTAATTTGACGGCACTAATAAAAATATACATGCATTCTTCTTTCCATGCAATGTGAGTCACTTTGGATAAAAGCATCTGCCAAATGCATAATTGTAAATAAATGCAAAATAGCAGCCTTGCTCTCAGACCGTGTGTGTATGTTCCCAGTGTGTCGTGTAGAGCGTATAATGGGTGAGTGTAATGGTTTTACAGGCCTGTACTTAGACTGCTAGATTCATCACCGGCTGAATGAACCGGACTGTGGTCGCGACTGAAGCAGAAATAGCCTGAAGATGATGGCCTGCCCAAACTCTCCGGCTATTCGTGGCCGCTCGGCCTTCCACCAGCTTTAATCAAATGTATTTTTGTTGAATTCCACCCAAGACGTGAAAATAAAATGCCCACCGAAAGGGTTTATGGCATTTGTCAGGTTTGTGTTCCCAGAGCATGTCAAAAGAATGCGGAGGCCTTTTTTCCCGCAGAACGGATGGAGCGATGTGCGATTAATCAATATAAAGCAAAAGATATTTGCATCACGGCACAACTCAAGGGATTACATTTGTAGCGGAAATGCTTTATGGAACTATTAATATCTTTTATTTTCTTTCCCTCCATCGCAGTTCAAAGAGCGTAATAGAATGCATTTCCTGCAAGGAATATTACACCGATGATTGATGGATCTGGAGAAAACGGGGAAAACATTGGGCTGTTCAATAGGCCCTGCGAAATCTGGCCTCGCACGAGAGAGAGAGAGAGAGAGAGAGAGAACACGAGAGCAAGAGAGAGAGAGAGAATGAGAGAACCCCCCTGGTTTTTAAACAGCTTTCTTTTCACCTTTGCGATTATTTATTTTCAAATAGTCCTTCAGGGTAATGTACCATTTTCTTATTTCACACCGCTATTTCCCATAAATGAGGGGAAGGCGCGATAAATCAAGAGGGAAACATAGACTTGCGCAAAAGCTGCGAGAGCGCTAAAGATTTATGTAACACATTCATGTTTTCCACTTCTTCTTTTTAGTGCTGCACTGTGAAAGCCTGCCTAATAAAAGCCCCTATTAATATTTCCTGTTGCCTAGCAACCGCAGGCAGCAAGTAATAGCATTCCGTGGAAAAATAGATGACCGGGCCGATAAGGAAAAATTCAATTCTTTTATTATCTCTGGGGAGAAGGTGCCTTATTTCCTTCTGCGCAATATGATATGAGAGCAGGCTTGTATATTAAGAAATGTTTTAAAGAAATAGAAGTTATTTTCCAATTTCATTATATCAGGAAAATGGAAGAAGAAAAGGCAGAAAATAAGGTGAAGATCTGCTTTTTTTTCTTCATCCCTTCTCTCTAATAAAGTCCATTAGGCTTTGGATTCTGCTAATCAAGGCGTCATTTACAGATTTAATTTGATTCTTTTGAATTTTCAATCACATTCCCCTGGAAATATGAGACTATAGGTTGTGCCACATACGTTCATATCACATACTCACATATCCATAAATATATATATATATATATATATATATATATATATATATATATATATTTAGTGTGTATGCATATATATATATACACTGAATATATATATATATATATATATATATATAGACCATTTCACAAGATGTAAACAACACTGGTCCAGAAGCACTTCCTGTTTCAGTTTTTTAACACTACAAAAAAGCTGGGATAAAATACAACCAACAGAACATTTAAAACTGAATCAAAAAGTTAAACAAACATCTTTAAGATGTTTTCTTTACATGTGAAATAAAGAAAACAGCTACAAACTGAAACAGGAAGTGTTTCTGGACCAGTCTTGTTTACATCTTGTGAAATGGTCTGGATATGGAATGGATATATATATATTCAGTGTGTGTGTATATATATATATATATATATAGTGTTTATGTATGTATCCATATATATATACACGCACAAACACACATTCATACATATTAGGGCTGTGCAAAGATTAATTGCAATTAATTTCATCCAAACTAAGTTGTTGTTTACATAATATATGTGTGTGTGCTGTGTATAATAATTTTGTATATTAATACATATGCATGCATGTATATATTTAAGAATTATTTGCACATAAATACTGTGTTTATATATATATATATATATATATATAAATAAATACATAATCTATATTATATATAAATATTTTATATTTATATATAATATATATAAATAATAGTTTTAAACACAGCACACACACATACATTATGTAAACACAAACTTTTATTTTGCCTGCGATTCATCACAATTGATCTTTGCACAGCCCTGATACATATACATATCTTGTATGTTCAGTATATTACATTATAGGTTTAATATCTTGTTGTGCTGAGCATTTATAATATATGACATATTTTATGGAAAATGTCACCAGAAGTATGCTATTTTTAATGTCAGATATGAGATCAGTGAAGTCGGGGAGTTTTACGCCACAGTCACTGTCCTTGTTTTGTTCTTGTTTAGTCATCGTCGTCTTATTGTTCACTGGAAAAAGAGCAGCACTATTGTGAAGGACATTAGTTGTTGCTTGGAAACTAAGTGATTTGATTTGAAGTCAGCATATCTATAGTATATCCATAATGTCCTTATCGGAGCGAGAGGGAAACAGGAGACGCAGGAGAGGAGAACACGGAGGTGTGTGTCTGATATAACAGGAGCCACGGCAGATAAAGGCCTGTTTTATGTATCTCATTTTGACTTCCTTTATAACCTTATCAAAGTATGAAATCACGTTCATATTCCTGCGCGTGAATCTGGACACACATCAGCTGACGGTGGAGAACGTGACGCTCTTTCATAATGTCCTCGGTTATGTTGTATTTGTCGAACTTTTGTCTCAGATGTTTCTCATGAAATAAGGGTCGTCATACAGTCAAAGTATATAATGTGTATATTCTGTAGAGCAGTAACTAAAACCATTAAAAAAAGCATCTTAGTTACTGGAAATTAAATAAACGCTTATTATATATAATATATGAACGTGACATTTTATATCGAATTTTTTCAAAAGTGTGTATGATGCTGATGCCATTTTCAGTTTTATTTTGTTGTTGTTTAGGGAACAAATCTAAAGCATTATTTATATATATTTAGCACTGTAAAAAAATATTTTCAAGATTTGTTATCGAAACATATTTTCTTTTGTCAAATCAACTTTATAACGATTTATTTAGTTGAGATAACTTGTTATTTTGAGTTTCTGATGGTTAAATTGATCTACTTCATTGTATTAACTCACTTTTTCCAGTTCAATCAACTTAAAATTTTAAGGCAACCAGGTTACTTACTTTTTTAAGTTAAACCATCAATATTTTTTTACAGTGTATATATAATTTTTCAAAAGTATGCCATTTAATGTCAGTGTCAGGGTTATTGTTTTATTCTTGTTCTTGAATAAAACTAAAACCATAAAAAAACAAACATTTTTGTTACTGGAAATAAAATGTTAACTGAAATATTAATAAACTTAAACTTATTTTATTTCACAGTTGCCATTTCTCTTCTAGTTTAACTTGCACTTGTGATTCATTATTACACTGAAATGTAAATAAATAAAAATAATAATAATTACAAAAACACAATAAACGGACTAATACTGAATTAACAATACAATGAAAAAATAAAAACAAAATGATAGTAACACAACATGATATGAGGCTCAGATTATTTGTTCTGACTTTAAATCGGACTTTTGATTCCAGAGTTTGAGATCTGCAACTCTAGTGGAGACTTACACACACACATACACACTTTCATTCTCATCTCCGTTCAGTGTCTCAGAAACACTCGAGATATTAAAGAGCTGCAGTGATCGGCTTGGAGTGGATTATTGCTTCGGTTTGACATCTGTCCGTTTAGTTGTTTCACAAGTTCAAGTCTCACCAGTGTCTCCAGCACAGATCTATAAAACATGAAGAACTGTGCAGATGATCTGAGCTAGCAGGGGTTTGAGCTACTCCGCTGTCACACACACACACGTGCCGAGCATGTGTGAGGAGTTAACACACTTACTAATCATCCTTAAATGAACCTAATTGTTGCTGTGACACCCCGCGGAGTGTGTGTGTGTGTGTGTGTGTGTGTGTGCACGGCTTCTGCCTCCAGGCTTCTTTTCTCATTAGATGTAGTAGAAATGTTCTGTCTTTCTGCCTGTTCCATGTGTTGATGCGGCCGTCTCTCTTCTTCCAAAGCCATTTGGGAGCTGTCATGTCAAACTCAGACTTCAGCCCAAACAAGACGAGGTCGGGAAATATATATACGCTTTCCTAAACCTATGGGCTGCCTTGCTGTCTAAATAGGCAGCTGCCTGCTAAGGGGTCATTCGCGTAGTGCTGTACAATTGTTGCCTTATGGCCTTTGCATCAGGTCTTGCTAGACAATACTGCATACTACACAGTGTACACTGCATACTATATACTACACACTGCATTCTACACAGTGAACATTGCATACTACACACTGCATACTACACACTACAGTGTACACTGCATAGTACACAGTGTACACTGCATACTACACAGTGAACACTGCATACTGCATACTACACACCACACACTACACAGTGAACACTGCATACTACACAGTGAACACTGCATACTGCATACTACACACCACACACTACACAGTGAACACTGCATACTACACACAGTTATACTACACACTGCATACTACACACCACACACTACACAGTGAACACTGCATACTACATAGTGAACACTGCATACTACACACCACACACTACACAGTGAACACTGCATACTACACACAGTTATACTACACACTGTATACTACACACTACAGTGTACACTGCATACTACACAGTGAACACTGCATACTACACACCACACACTACACAGTGTACACTGCATACTACACAGTGAACACTGCATACTGCATACTACACACTACACAGTGTACACTGCATACTACACAGTGAGCACTGCATACTGCATACTACACACCACACACTACACAGTGAACACTGCATACTACACAGTGAACACTGCATACTACAAAGGCATTATTTCATGATGAACATTTCGAACAGTACATGACACATAGTTGTCAAGTGACCTGAAGTTATTAACTTGAACATCTCAAATTATTTTATATTTTACTCGTTTTAAAATTAGCATTAAAATGATTGTTCTTTTACAATTTATTCAATTTAAACACTTATAATTTACACTACTTTTATTTTAAAAATGATTGAAGTTAAAATATTATTTTCAATATTCATTTACATTTAGATTTCACATTTGTTTTAGCTTTTTTTTTTACAGTTTTCATTTTAGTAATTTTATTATGTGCTTTTGCCATTGTTGTTATTATAATTTCTTTAGATTCCTTTTTTTTAACGATTTAGTCATTTTAGTAGTTCTATTATTTCAGCAATAATTCAACTCCAGAAAATAATTTGAATAATCTTAATTTTAGTTAACACTAACAACACTTCATTACACACATACATATATTAGAGATAGTTAGTATTAACCTATTATGGATTCTTTCAATACTGAATGAAACACAGTTTTCTCGCGTTCTGTGCAGTGCATTCTGGGATTGGTCTTTCTGTGAAGCATGCACGTGATGCTGCGTTCACAGAATCTCACAGTCCGTTTGCTTTGCTGTCGTTTGTTTGTTTTGCCTTTTCACATTATAAAGACGTATTGAGCGAAACCGCATTGAGGACGCTTATTAAATGCATGAAAGTGAATTTGTTGTTGTGTTTTCGGATGAACACATGCACATGCATGGCGCTGTTGTGACGGTAATGACCACGCAGAAAGACCCTGCTAGTCTTTCAGAGGCGAAACGCTTCTCGTCGCTCCCCTCAGATTTACATCCCAGTTAATTGAATTGGAATATGATGCAATAAAACTGTCCCAGCCATGAAATACAGGCCCAATCAAATTATTTCAATTGTTGCCTCCAGTCTCCTCCTCCTCCCATGAATGTTTCTAACATTAAGACCTTGTGAAAACTGAATTGGATTTTTGTGGTTTTCAGTTCATTCAAAGATGCGGGATGTTTCTACTGGGAAACCATCATTTGCATTTATTCACTAGAACAATTAGTCTTGCTAAACAGGTTTTATTTTCAAAGGAAGTTTGACTTATTGATTGATTTTATGTGCTTTTATAGTGTGTGTTTATCATTTTTCTGAGGTTGCCAGAATAAAATCATATCAGCTTGCCTGTCAAATTTTCGTTTCTGCATATTAGATGGAAATTCTGATGCCTTTCTCTTCTGTGACAACAAGCTAAAAAAAATGACAAAAATAATTTCAATGCTTTTCTTTAGAATTCCTATCCTAACAAAGTTATCACAGTGTTTCTTGAGCATCAAATCCTCATATTAGAGTTAGGGATGCACCGATATGAACACTTTGGCCATTACCGATAACCGATAATTCTTTATTTTTGAAAGCCGATAACCGATATATCGGCCGATAAATATAAATCCAAATTTGTGCATAATTTTTGAGAGCCGGATTACAAAAACAAAAGCCTCACCAGTCCAAAACACACAATTATGATGTTCTTATTATAATTTTATGTAACCGATATGACAGACTAATTGAATCCAATCATATTTCAAGCAGTTCAAAGCCATTATGTTGAACAGTACGCATCTGAAGAGTCTCAGATGAAGGAGATAATACTCGGCTTTAATATATCAGACAAATTGTTCTATTGAGCCGATAACGATAGCATTAAAAATAAACCGATATCGGCCGATACCGATATGGTGGCCGATATATCGTGCATCACTAATTAGAGTGATTTATCATGTGACACTGAAGACTGAAAATACAGCTTTGATCACACTTCACGATATATCCACATAGAAAACAGCTTTTTTGAATCGTAATAATATTTCACAATTTTTACTGTATTTCTGATCACAGTTTTTGTCTTTTATGCTTGGTCAGCATAAAAGACAAAAACAAAAAAATGAAAAATCCTCTTTTGTTGTTGTAATTATTGAGGTTTCGAGCAATAAGAGCAGTCAATGTCTGCAGAGAGCTAGGTGTATTGTGAGCGCAGGTTGTCTGAGATCTCTGAGGTAAAGTTGATAACAGTGCTGATGAATGAGGCATGGAAAGCCAGTGCTGATCTGTGATCTGTGTGCGAGTGTGTTGTGAATGGAGCCGCTCTGTGATGTGGTGTGTTGAGGTTTTACTTCAGCTCGGAGTTCAAAGACCAGCGCTTTGTAACCGTCTTGCGTTTGCACGGGCTCTCAGAGATGAAACTCGCACGTCTTCGGGGAGGACAGGTTGCGTTTGCTTACAGATTTAACCAGCGCTTGATTTATAAATTGGCGGCCTTATTAGCACCCGGAGCGTTGTTATAAATGACCCCGGCGGGCACGGAGCGAGAGATTCAGAGAACAAGATGTGCTGGGTTTCATGTTCTGCCCTGGAGGCGAACGAGGAGTCGCGGTGAGGGCAGATCTGGATGAGATTCCCCCCCGCCCGCGTGTTTACGGCTCCGGCACGAGAGATCAGTCTCCAGCGCGCGGCTAATTAAAGCTGCCATGGCCGCGAGCCTGCCGGGATAATGTTCTATTATTATAGTCATTTGTTTCAATTAACCGCTCTGTGATTTTACAATAGCAACTGTGAACCTGCGTGGAGTGAGCCATCACTCCCAACAAGATGTCTTCAATCAGCGGCAGCGGGCGAGAGAGATCGCGACGCTTACCCATCATGCCTTGTGCTTCGGGTTACACTGGGCATCAGAACCACTTACAATATGCTTCTGCGGTGAAATGCATTAAAAAAAATGCATTGGTGTTGGTCACACGGCGATTGCTAGTGAATTTCACAAATAAAACATGACATTTTTTTAATATTTTAAGTTTACTGGACACATGATCTTTGGCATTAACAACTATATATAACAATAATACGGTCCTACGGAGAAATGCAATGCATAGAAACCATTTTCACACAGAGATTGCTTGTGAATTTTACAAATTAAGCATGACATTTTTTTAATATTTTAAGTTTGACTGGATGCATGACCTTTACAGTACATATAACAATAATATGGTCCTACGGTGAAATGCAATGCATAGAAACTATTTTCACACAGAGATTGCTTGTGAATTTTACAAATTAAGCATGACATTTTTTTTATATTTTAAGTTTGACTGGATGCACGATCTTTACATATAACAATAATACGGTCCTACGGTGAAATGCAATGCATAGAAACTATTTTCACACAGAGATTGCAAGTGAATTTCACAAATAAAACATGACATTTTTTTTTATATTTTAAGTTTACTGGACACATGATCTTTGGCATTAACAACTATATATAACAATAATACGGTCCTACGGAGAAATGCAATGCATAGAAACCATTTTCACACAGAGATTGCTAGTGAATTTTACAAATTAGCATGACATTTTTTTAATATTTTAAGTTTGACTAGATGCACGATCTTTACATATAACAATAATACAGTCCTACGGTGAAATGCAATGCATAGAAACTATTTTCACACAGAGATTGCAAGTGAATTTCACAAATTAAACATGACATTTTTACTGGACACATGATTTTTGCAATTAACAACTATATATAACATTAATACGGTCCTACGGTGAAATGCAATGCATAAAAAAATGGTGTAGAAACCATTTTCACACAGAGATTTCTAGTGAATTTCACAAATTAAACATGACTTTTTTTTATATTTTAAGTTTACTGGACGTATGATCTCTGGCATTAACAACATACAAAAATAATACGATCCTACAGTGAAATGCAATGCATTAAAAAAATGGTGTAGAAACCATTTTCAAACAGAGATTTCTAGTGAATTTCACGAACTAAACATGACATTTTTTTAATATTTTAAGTTTACTGGACATATGATCTCTGGCATTAACAACATATAAAAATAATACGGTCTTACAGTGAAATGCAATGCGTTTAAAAAATGGTGTAGAAACCATTTCCACACAGAGGTTTTTAGTGAATTGCGCAAATAAAAACGTGAAATTCACAAATATTTTAAGTTTTATCTTTGGCGTTAACAACTAAGCGTCTATTTCGGTTAGTTGCATTTTGCACTTTTTTTCTCTCTAGCTGTCGGACTTGTTTTACTCTGTGCACCGGAATCACTTACAATACGGTCCCAGCGTGAAATGCATTAACAAAAATAATAAGTAGAAATCATTTTTACTCAGAGATAGCTAGGGAAGTTCACAAATAAAACCGTGAAATTGTACAATATTATAAGTTTGATCGGACGCTTGATGCACGAGTGTTAGTTGCAATTTGCACTTTTCCACTAGCTGTCTGAACGGAGAACAGACCTGTGACCCATTTTAGGGTGGTGACCCACTAGTTGAGCACCAGTGGCCTAGATTCACTCTCATCGGCTGTGTTGCGATATTTACTATTTTTGCATAATCTAATATAGTCCGATATGAGTCGGAAACGTCACTGCAAGTATTGCTTAGGATTTATTTGTTGCATTAGGAATGGAGGGTCAAGTTGAGCACATTGCATTGTGGGATACAGTGTACAGTGTGCTTTTGTTGTGTACTGTAAATTAAGTAGGCCATCCGCATGCAAACTGCAGATGTGTCTATTCTGAACACAGAAACTGGATTATTATGTGGCCTGAACAACTGACACATAAAGCAACAGGTAAAAATCGACAAATTATTTATTTGAGTAATTCAACTTAAAAGGTGAAACTAAAATATTATATAGACTCATGTGAGATTTCAACCTTTATTTGTTATAATTGTGATGATTATAGCTTATGAAAACCTCAAATTAAAAATTATATATTGTGAAAATGTTTCTATCTGTAAGACATAATCATCAAAATTATCTCACTCAGTCAATATAATATATTAGTTTCACATTTTAAGTTGAATTACTGAAATAAATGAACTTTTGCATGATTATTCTGGAGTTATTTAAGCAGTTATACTTTCAATGCATGATAACTTTCTGGATCCTATTACATTTTCTGTCAATCATAAAAAGACACGTCGCATCCAGAAGCAGATCGTATACATTAGATGAACGGTAGAGTATGCATACTTGATGAATATCAGTTATTGATATGATCTCGCATTCATTACAAGCATCTCTTCGGCTGGTTTGGGTGTTGACCAATTGCAGGAGGATTCGCAGACAATAGCATTCAGATATCACACACACTCAATGCGAAGCTCATAATTGGATGGCGGTTGTTATTTCAGAGAACTGAACACACAACAGAGGAACAGGAAATGATGTTTCCTAACAGAGAGTCTCTGCTGAATGAACAGAACGAGTGTTTTAAATGCTTTCCGTTGCAAAAATCAGTTTTCCAGTGACATTAGATATTAAGTTGTTGCTACCGGAGAAAGTGAAAAACAAATAGTGGTTAAATTCACTAAAGTGGTGAGAAAACCCATGAAATAATAATACTCAGACAAGAAAGCATATGTTTCGTATCATATTTTACGCCTATGCCTATTTTAAAAAACAGCAAGCAAAAATGTTCAATTTATTCATATGGACAAAAAGTAAGATCAATAATGTAAATAAATGAGGTTTTTATAACAGTATAGTAGATGCACTTAATATCTGCCTATTTAAATGCTTAGTTTTAAAACATATAATGCAACATTGATGATTGAGAGATGAACAAATAAAAATGATGATCATATTTTGATATTCATGATTTTTAGAAAAAGCGAAGAAGTTGCTTCAGTCCAGTTATTCTCACGATAACTTGATACGAATCAGTGCAGATTTCAGATCATAAAGACAGAGCTGAAGGATGTCTGTATAATTAAACTAAAAGACTTTTACTCACTAAAACAGTGTAAACTGTCACTCAGATACAGAAGGACTGGAGGAGATTGAGTTTTGCAGTAGAAATTCATATGCAATGTACTGTAAATCATTGGTGTCTATGAACATGAGATCTCAGTCTGAGCCGTAACCAGACACCATCCCCCATCAAGGTTTATACTATTTAGCAATTAGCATACAGTACCTATGGCAACCACTAACCTTTGTGAGACTGTTTCATGATGTTTGTACAGCCATCCAGCCTGCTTTATATAGCCTGAACACATGACTATTAGAGACAGCAGGGCAGGTTTTCTCTTTCACTCTCCCATATTGATCAATCTCTCTCTCGCTCTCTCTCAAAACGCTGTCTCTCTGCAAACAGACAGCATTGCAAACAAATATTCAATATGTCATCTAAATGTGCAAGTAAGCAGCCAGCACACAATATATTGTTTGTTTAACAATTCACGCCGACTGCTTTGTCTAAATTGACAGTAAAGAGAGAAGTCGTTTGCTGAAGGTGCTCGTCTTTATTCTTTTGATTATAACCGTGACTCCAAATAAATTGAAAGCAAATGTGGTTTGGGATAACAGGGCCGGCCACGCTCACAAAACACTCGCTCGTTTGCTGATTTCGTTCGCTTAGAATTGCTTATTTTAATGTGAAATGTGAGAGCTATGGCTTTAGAAAATAATAAAAGTCTCATGTTAATCTAATTGAAACGGTACTTTGTTTAAAGGACAGTAAATATTGATGAAAACATGCATGTTTTTTTTTTATATATATCCTTTCAGATTTGTTACTGTAATAAAGTTGAACATTAGTTAATGCATGAACTAACAATGAGCAGTACATGTGATAGTATCTTTGCTGACGTTAGTGTAATAAAAACACAACTGTTGACTATCAAACACTGATCAGGGCCATTAAATAATCTTTACCGATACTAGTCAATGAATTAGTTGAAATTAAAGGGATTGTTCACTTTGAAATGAATTTTTGGTATGTTTTATCTTACCTCAAGGGCATCCAAGAGGCGTCTTTGTTTTTGTATTAGTTTCAATTTTATATATTTTTAGGTCAAACCGTTCTTGTCTGTCAGTCACATAATGGAGGTCTATGGTCACCACCTCAAAGAGCACGCACAGAGAAGTCCAAATTAAACATGATTTAATGACTCGTAAATGTAAGTACATATTGATGGCCTAAGACACGAAACGAGCGGTTTGTGTGAGAAAACGAACAGTATTTATATCGTTTTTACCTCTTGTAACCACAGCCACGTCCAAGTGATCTGAGGGCGCGGGCGCTTCGGTCTGTGCAAGCGCCGGAAAGCGCCAGAAGTGATCTATGTATTGAAGCATTTATGAGTGAGTCATTGAATCATTCATTCAAGAGATTTGTTCACAACACTGATTCATCTAATGACACAAGTGAAGTATTTATGTGTGAGTCATTGTATTATTCGTTCAAGAGATTTGTTCAAAAACACTGATTCATCCAGTAACAAGTGATATATGAATGAGTCATTAAATCATTCATTCAAGAGATTCGTTCAAAAACACTGATTCATCCAGCAAAGACACAAGTGAAGTATTTATGAGTGAGTCATTGAATCTTTCATTCAATAGATTCTTTCAAAAAATGCTGATTCATCCAGTGATGACACAAGTGAAGTATTCATGAGTGAGTCATTGAATCATTCATTCAAGTGATTCGTTCAAAAAACGCTGATTCATCCAGTAATAACACAAGTGAAGTATTTATGAGTGAGTCATTGAATCATTCATTCAAGAGATTCGTTCAAAAAACGCTGATTCATCCAGTAATGAAACAAGTGAAGTATTTATGAGCGAGTCATTGAATCATTCATTCAAGAGATTCGTTCAAAAAACGCTGATTCATCCAGTAATGAAATAAGTGAAGTATTTATGAGCGAGTCATTGAATCATTCATTTAAGAGATTCATTTAAAAAAATGCTGATTCATCCAGTAATGACACAAGTGATGTATTAATGAGTGAGTCATTGAATCATTCATTCAAGAGATTCATTCAAAAAAAAAAAAACGCTGATTCATCCAGTAATGAAACAAGTGAAGTATTTATGAGCGAGTCATTGAATCTTTCATTCAAGAGATTCGTTCAAAAAGCACCGATTAATCCAGTCATGAAACAAGTGAAGAATTTATGAGTGAGTCATTGAATCATTCACTCAATCTCATAGTAATTAAACATTTTAATTAGACTGCAGCAATTAGCATTTTGTCAGAACCTCTAGTAATTACATGTTAATTTGTTTAGTTGTCTGGGAGAACGTTTGAAGCAAAATAAATAAATAAAAATAGCAATTTAGACAGGATTGTGCATCTCTAATCTCTGCAAATGGTTATTTTGTTGAGCTTTCCTAAGAATTTCATCTGGTTGTGTATTTGGCAGGTCCCTAAACAGAACGAGAGATAAAACACAGTTAATCGTGTGCATTTTTTTCATTTTAATATATATTTATATTTTTCCTCAACAAGAAATGGGCCAGTAATTCGAGTCAACGCTATTGAAATGATATTCAGAATTTCAAACGGGACGAGGGCGCTGCAATGATGCTTTGGAAACAAATACCATAAATTATTCAGTGAGCGAGAGAGAGAGAATAGACTATGATAGATTGGTGGTTTTCGCGGCTGACTGCGGAGTCGTCCCGGTACCTTTTGTCCCAACAAAGGTTCCAATCACAGAATTGGGCCGTAATATGAAAATTCGCTCAGTGAGCCCATTGGCTTCTCTCTCTCTCTCTCTCTCTTGTCTTTTGTGTGTTGTGCGCCCAGATTAAAGAAGAGGGTGATGCTCTTGGCCGGCAGCGGTTGCTATGGAAATGGGGTTGCCGTCGCTATGATAGGCCATTCATGTTTGATTAATTGGTTTTTCAATGCTTCTTGGTTTGTGAAAGCCCTTAAAGAGCAACTCCATGGAAAATGGCAAATTAATGGATTCTCTCTCTCTCTCTCGCCAACATTAAAGCTATTTCGCTGCATTTGAAAATTGAACTAATGGTGTTTCTGAAATTTGATTTGAGGTTGGAGGTTGTGTTTGCGCTGCTTCTGGAGGGCTGTTGAGTTTTCCACGTCTGAAACGTCTAAATGAGGAAAGCCTTTGTTTCAGGTCTGCTTTTGTACCGACACATAGTTGGATGTCCTGGATATTCCAGGCTGATTCAACCGAGCCGCTCGCATTTTTCTTGCTCTTTCATTTTAAATTTCATCTATTAGCAAGTCTTGAGAGGTTAATTAGCACTATTACAAGCTCTCGCTAAGATCTCAGCCGTTACGGTAATGTTTACTCTGCCCAGACCTTTCTGACTTCATGAATCATTTTTAAAAGCACACAGTTGATGTTTAATTCAGCTCAACTCGTGAATGTTTCATGGAGCTAATAAATGCAAGTTCATCAACTTTCTCTATTTGGCTTTCTTTTTGATTTGCGGCTGGCTAAGTATTCCTATTTATGTGTAAATTAACACATCCGTTCGCAGTCCTGCCGTCGACATCCGCTCGCATCTCCTGATGAGATGCCTTTTGAAGAGCAGCCACGGAAATGAAACACGGTGAAATATTAAAATGCGAGAGCTCAGTTTTGATTCGAGGGAAATTAGAACCGGTGCGTTTTTAGCAAATTAACTAACTTAATTTAGCAATGCCTGCTTTGAAAAAAAGGGGATTTGCATGTACTAATGTATGTAAAATCAAGAGTTGCATCATTGCGCTGCATTTCAGCATCTTATTAAACACAATCAGGTTTAACCTAATGTCGCAGGATGGAGGATTGCACCATTTCGACCACAATTCGCACAATATGCATTGCTATGTGTATGCTGATTTACTCAATTGTTAATGCATATATGATTTATGTCTTATGTGGTGAATTCTTGCTGTTGTTTTTAAGTGTCAAGTCATTAATGTGGTTGCTTTGGGATTCTTCCGGGTTGAGCGCCAATGGCGTTGTGGCTTTCTGAAGTAGCTTTGAAATTCATGCTGAGAGAAGTGCGGTTGATGACTTACAGTAAATGATGCTTATCTATCTAGATCACTCTCTAATCTGTTTATGATACAAGTCAGGCTGAAACTATAAAGGACACTTTCAAAACCCCAGGGTTCAGTTGCATTGCAATTTTTTTTTCATAGCGTCATGTCATACATCCATGGCCTCCTTAAATTAGGTCAACGCATTGATAAGAGCTTTGTTTTGTAGTTATAATAGAATTAAAGGAGTAGTTCACTTTTAAAAAAAAACTTTTGCTGATAATTTACTCACCCCCATGCCATCCTGTCTTCAGTCGAAAAGAAATTATGGTTTTTGAGGATTTTTCTCCATATAATGGACTTCAAGATCCAAAAGACAGTTTCAGTGCAAACTTCAAACTGTTCAAAGGGCTTTAAACGATTCCAGACGATGAATAAGGGTCTTATCAAGCGAAACGATCGCTCATTTAATAAATAAATAACAAAGTTTAAGTTTTATAAGCTCAAATGGTCGCCTTGCTCTGTTCTGTGATGAGCGTTCGTGACTCTCCTGTTCAAACTCATTCATCAAAATGAACAAATCTTTTCCAGAGTCATCTCGTTCATTTCGTTCGTTGAATGAATGACACGAAAAAAGATTCGGTCATTTTGATGAACGAGTTTGAACAGGAGAGTCACGAACGCTCATCACAGAACAGAGCAAGGTGACCATTAGAGCTTATAAAACTTAAACTTTGTTATTTATTTTTTAAATGAGCGATCGTTTCGCTTGATAAGATTATTCATCGTCTGGAATCGCTTAAAGCCATTTGAACAGTTTGCACTGAAACTGTCTTTTAAACCTTGAACCGTTTGGTTCCCATTGAAGTCCATTATATGGAGAAAAATGCTGTAATGTTTTCATCAAAAACATTAATTTCTTTTCGACTGAAGAAAGAAAGACATGGACATCTTGGATGACATGGGGGTGAGTAAATTATCAGCAAAAGTTTTTTTTTAAAAGTGAACTACTCCTTTAAGTTAGCTTCACCTCAACTAGCCACCAATAATCAGACGTCTGCTGCAAAGGGTGAGGGAAGAAGCGAGTATCTTTTGAAAGGGTCTCTGTAGATGCGGCGAAACAGCCTCAATTGGTTATTTCTTTTCAAAATTACTCGTAGTAAAGTCTGGTCTTCTTCTCTCACCCTAGATGCCGGCGTTTGCGGGGCAAGCGGGCAGTTATTACCCCCGTGCCCACCACAGCCCCATGCTAAACAGATCTGCCCGGATACTGCCCCACCCCATGAGCGCCCTGTCCCAGCTCAGCTCTCAGATTGGCCAAGGCTCCTTTACACACGGTTCCCCGTCGTCGTCAGGAAGTCAGTCAGCCACGCCCTCCCCCTCAAGCTCCGCCCAGGAAGAGGAAGCGAAGTACCACTCAAAGGTACATTTCCTCCAGAGATCTGGCGTTTCACAGAGCGAGCGGCGTCATTTATTTGCATTATGGCTTGCATTATGTGTTGTTTGCTTAAAATGAGCAATATTGACTTATAATATATTAAAAAATGACTAATAACTGACAATAATGCATGCTGTAAAATTATCGCATTCGCTTTTTGTAAAGCATTAGTGACTTGTAGTCAATGATTGTAAGATTTAAGTTAGAAATTGGGGCTGTCAAACGATTAATCGCGATTAATCGCATCCAAAATAAAAGTTTCTGTTTACATAATATATGTGGGTGCACTGTGTATAATTATTTTGTATATATAAATACACACACATGCATGTATATTTAAGAAAAAAAAATATGTATATATAAAATATTGATATTTATATAGAATATAAAATATATATAGAAATCTATATATGAAAATATTTCTTAAATATATACAAGCATGTGTGTGTATTTATATATATATAAAATAAGTATACACAGTGCACCCACATATATTATGTAAACACAAACTTTTATTTTGGATGCGATTATCGCCCCATTAGAAATTAATACTTTTATTGTGCATAAACATTCAGTTGCTCAAAAGTGACTGTAAACAATGTTACAGAATAAAAAAATGCTGTTCTTTTGAACTTTCTATTCATCAAAAATTAAATAAATCAGGGTTTTCCACAAAAATATAAAGATTGAGAATAGTCAGATCATCATATTAGAGTGATTTCTGAAGGATCATGTGACACTGAAGACTGAAAATGACACTTTACTGTACATTCACATAGAAAACAGATGTTTTTAATTCTAATAATATCTGTATTTTTGATCAAATATACGCAGCCTTGGTGAGCAGAAGAGACTTCAAAAACACGAAGTGTTGCACGGCCAAAACAAAAACAAAAAAAAAACAGATTATCATAATTATATTTTCTGGCTACAGAATCATAAATCATCAGTGAATGACCTCAGAGGTCATGGCAGGTCTGAAAGGTTTATATATGTCGAAAATAATTAATGTGATTTTTATTTCCGGAGCCATCTGTTGCGCGTTATAAAGGAGCATAAACGCCAGACGAGAGCTTTGAGAATTATTTCCTCTCTTTATTTAAAAGCAACTTCAGTGTGAATGTTTTCTGTGCGTCTCAATAGTGTTTACAAATCTCTGCATTTTAACTTCACATCTTGACGTCTTTTGTTCACTGTGATTTGCTGGCAAAAACATGTTTCTCTCTCTCTCTCTCTTCCTCTCTCTCTCTCTCTCTCTCTCTATCCTTCTTTTCATTTTCATTGTCCCAGAAAACCAATTACTCCTGCTTGTCCGTCATCCTCTCCTTTTATTGAAAGTGTCAGTTTGAATTTAATTTGAATGTTGCATGTAATGCGCAGGCAGCTCGAAATCCCTCATTATCGCAACGCTGCATGCTTAATTGGATTGGAGAATACAAAGAGTGAATTAACTTACATGATGTTTAAATGACATTGTTCTTCAGCAAGCTTACGGAAGAGTCCGGCCTAAGTCCGGTGCAATTATACCTGGTCCGAGTCGATCTAAAGCCAGTCAACATAAGTCAGAAGTCTTTCAGTCAGCTGGTATTGTTGGTTCAATCCTGGTGGATTTTAATAAAAATGCCGTCTGGACAAAGGGAACAATTAGCACGTTTCATTCCCAGTGGTATTTGGAAGTGCTCGTGCTCCTCGACACACACAAACACACACGCTAATGCATTTAAACTCTGTGACGCTCACACAAACACATTCATCCTGCGTTTCATTTTCCCCTGGAATGTGCCGTGCGCTTATGGAGGGCACGTGTGTGTGTGTATGGCTCATGTGTGTTTGTTTACACTTAATCAAATTAAATGTATATAAATCTGAAGCATTTAAAGGCCAGATTCCAATCTATTCCCAGAATGCATTACCTGGCGTGGGCGTGTGTGTGTGTGTAATTGACATATGCTGTGTATATTCATGCACGTGCGAATGTGTGTGTTTTTGCACATTAATTGGATCCAGGAGTCTTTAGTTTGGAAGTATGCAGCTGTGCACGTATAGGCGACATGCACATGCATACACATTTGAATGTGGACTATATGCAAAACCACATTCACAACCATGCACATATTACTAGTGTGTAAAAAACTCTTTATCGAGTTACCCTGACGCACGCAAACTCGTTTTCATTTACTAGAGCAGCGTTGACAAACTTCATAAACAATCTTCTCCACAATAAGACGATGTAAGTATGAGGAGCCAGTGCACTGCACTACATACTCAACATGCTCACTATCCAAAAAAACATTGGACTGACAACATGTTTGGACTTGATTCAAATCAAATCCTCACTCTGCGTTTCCGACAGTTCGGAGAGAGACATATGCTCTAGTCAAATCACATATGAATATTTTTGGTATGAGATTTTATTAATTTATATTGAAAACATAGTTTTGGACATGAAATTGTTTATTTTCTGTGTTGATGTATTCACTTTTTTCATTTTATTTTTAAAAGTCTATATATATATATATATATATATATATATATAATTTTGAATAATTTAGTATTAATATATAACATTATATATTGACATGAATATATTATTATTAAGTAATATATATATATATATATATATATATATATATATATATATATATTAAAGACTACTTCTATAGTGTTTACTTTTTAATATTTTCTTTCATTTTTTTCATTTTATTTTTCAAAGTCTATCTATAATTTTGAATAGTTTAATATTAATATATAATATTATTGACATGAATATAATATTAAGTAATATATTAATATGTAATATTATCTATTAACATATTCATATATTATTATTAAATAATATATTAATATATAATATTATATATTAACATATTCATATATTATTATTAAGCAATATATAATAATAATAATATATAAGAATAGTCTTTAATATTTACTTTTTTAATATATATATATATATATATATATATTTATTAAAGACTACTTCTATTGTAATATAAAAGTCTAGTCTTTAGTGTTTACTTTTTAATATTTTCTTTCACTTTTTTCATTTATTTTTCAAAGTCTATATATCTAATTTTGAATAGTTTAATATTGATATATACAATTATATATTGACATGAATATATTATTAAGTAATATATTAATATGTAATATTATATATTAACATATTCATATATTAATATTAAGTAATATATTAATATATTCGTATATGTAATAATATATTAGTAGTTTTTAATATTTTTCATAATTTTAAAACACTTTTTTTTTAACTAATTTTATATTTAATTATATCTAAGATTGAATAATAAAACTTTATAGTTTTTATATATATGATATGTATGTATG